>NW_028120002.1:0-186000 GCF_965119305.1 Pelophylax lessonae
ATAATCAACTTTTTATTTCACAGACATTATTCCTCGATAGATACGATCAGTTTGGGACGTATAGAGGAAAAAAAAAAAAAATGGTACCCTCTCCCTAAGTTGACCATGTTTAATATCATAGGGTATAAATAGTGCTGAAAACCTTGTTTTTATTTGTGTTCTGTGTTAGGCAGAGCATAAAAAAAATATGGAACGCATTCACAACAAGTTTTTTTCTTACACCAAATCAATTCTACAAAAACCAGGAAAAGACAGTCCAGCCCCCCTAGATGGTGTAAAGCAAAGCACGCTGAATCTTCTGCCCGTGTGAGGACGACCCAGTGGACAGGGTCAGAGGACAAAGAATAAAAAATGGCCCCCTTTGGATTGTAAGCTCTACGAGCAGGGCCCTCCTCTTCCTTCTTTATTGAATTGTATTTTTAGTGCATTTTTCTCCCCTCTTTTTTCTTAGGGTCAATTCACAACACATGCGGTACAGTGCGTTTTTTCTCTGCATCAAAAACGCATGGATAGTAGGTTATATGGTTTTCAATGGCATAGTTCACACCAGTGCAGGCAGCATTCCAGCGCGTTCCAGTTCCAGAAAAAAAAAAAAAAGAAAGTAAAACGTGCTGCATTTTTCCTGCACCGAACTGCACTGGAACGCTGTAAAACATATAAAAATCACACCGGAATGCACCTAAACGCACCAAAAATGCACTGGAACACACATCCTTATTTTACGGTGAAGAAAAAGGCAGGGAAAAAGTGCACCGGAACGTGCCAAAAAGGTATCAAAAACGCACTGGAATGCATCAAAAACACGTGAAAACGCGCATGCAAAAAAGTCTCCTGAAAGGCACCCGGACTGCTTTTCAATGGTGTGAACTGGCCCTTAACCCTAAATAAGGACATGTGCATTCCAGTGCATTTTTGGTGCGTTTTTCAGCGTTCCAGTGCAGAAAAAATGCAGCACGTTCTACTCTTTTTTTTTTTTTTTCTGGAACTGACCGCACTGCTGTGAACTATGCCGTTGAAAACCGTACAACCTATTCTCCATGCATTTTTTTTTTTTTTTTTGATGCGGATAAAAAAACACACTGCACCGCAAGTGGTGTGAACTGGCCCTAAGTGTGCTCCTAGGGAGTGCTTTCTAACTGCAGGGGAGGTGCTTAACTGGAGGAACTGCTTAGCAGAAACACAAGATCTCCATCTTGCCCTTTGACAGACCGCTGTTCTTCCTCTCTTGTGAACGATCGGCGGGTCCCAGTGGACATCACGTCCACCGGAGCCGCTGATTGGCTACAGCGGGAGCCCAGGTTGCTGGTGGTGCGTGATCCAGACCCTGCGCACGAAGTCACGTACAGGTACACGATTTGGCGCAGGAGCGCCGCCCTGCCGCAGTACATCTGCGTTGGGTGCTCCATAAGTGGTAATGTACAGGGAGGAGTGAGACTCTTCTTATATGCTTTCATATCTATCGTATCTATGTATAGTACACTCTTCAAATTTGCTTTAAAATGCATGGTTTTCCCTTTTATGAACAAGAAAGTAATGGCGTTATGCTGTTGGGCCGGTATAATAATGCTATGGGGCTGGTATGAAATTTTTTCCAGGGCTGAATTTTATTCCCAGTCCGGCCCTGGGTTTTGCCACAGGAACAGCCTTATGGGTGGAGGGAGAGGTGTCTCCCCCCCCCTCCCTCCTGCCGCTTCCCGGTCATTTTTCCCGCTTACTGGACCTGCCGGTAGCGGGGAAAGCGATTTGGTCTGCTCTCCCGTCAGGCAGGAAGTTCAGTGAGGGCAAGATGGCCCCACTCCACTCTATGGCCTTGGAGGACCAGAGCAATGTCATGCGTCGCTTCCTAGCAACGGATTTAAAGAGCCCATTTTCTTTGACCCCAGATCTCAGATTAAAGAGTTTCTGTCATGCTTATTTCGATCACAAGGGATGTTTACATTCCTTTTAATAGGAATAAAAGTGATCAAATTTTTTTTTTTTAAAAACTGTAAAAATAAAAGATAAAATAAATAGGAAAAAAAATAAATAAAGCGCCCCGTCCCCGTTAGCTTGCGCGCAAAAGCGAATGCATATGCAAGTCGTACCCACATATGTAAACTGTGTTCAAACCACACACGTGAGGTATCAACGCGATCGTTAGAGCGAGAGCAATAGTTTGAGCCCTAGACCTCCTCTGTAACTGTAAACTGGTAACCTGCATAAATGTTTAAAATGTCGCCTATGGGGATTTTTAGGTACCAATGTTTGTCGCCATTCCAAGAGCGTGCGCAATTTTGAAGCTTGACATGTTGGGTATCTATTTACTCGGCGTAACATTATCTTTCACATTATAAAAAAAAATTGGGCTGACTTTACTGTTTTCTAATTTTTTAATTTAAAAAAGTGAATTTTTTCCCAAAAAGTTGCGTTTGTAAGACCGCTGCGCAAATACGGTGTGCTAAAAAATTATTGCAACCATCTCCATTTTATTCTCTAGGGTCTCTGCTAAAAAGAAATATATATTCTTTGGGGGGTTTTAAGTCATTTTCTAGCCAAAAAATCCCTAAACTGATGTTAAATTGTAAGCAACAAGTGTCAGAAAAATGGCCGGATTAGACCAAAATAAATTTTGAACTTAGGGAGGGGGTAGAATTGTAATATTTTCATCTATACATTCCAAACTCATTCTATAAATGACCGTCTTCCTGAGGAATAATGTCTGTGAAATGAAAATTTGATTTTAATAAGAATAAAGCACATTGTGTGAGGGCAAATCGCTGTATGGAAGTTAGCTGCCCAGCTAGGAAAGCATACCCCGCCCACCAGCCAACCGGAAGCATTTTTGGAGCACAGACCCCGCCCACCAGCCAGTAAACAGTCTAGTATGGTCTTTGAAAACGGCTTGCTCCCAATATGCATTTCCTGATTTACAAACGGTGATTTGCCTTATTTTTTTGTATCTTATAATCAACTTTTTATTTCACAGACATTATTCCTCGATAGATACAATCAGTTTGGGACGTATAGAGGAAAAAAAAAAAAATGGTACCCTCTCCCTAAGTTGACCATGTTTAATATCATAGGGTATAAATAGTGCTGAAAACCTTGTTTTTATTTGTGTTCTGTGTTAGGCAGAGCATAAAAAAAATATGGAACGCATTCACAACAAGTTTTTTTCTTACACCAAATCAATTCTACAAAAACCAGGAAAAGACAGTCCAGCCCCCCTAGATGGTGTAAAGCAAAGTACGCTGAATCTTCTGCCCGTGTGAGGACGACCCAGTGGACAGGGTCAGAGGACAAAGAATAAAAAATGGCCCCCTTTGGATTGTAAGCTCTACCAGCAGGGCCCTCCTCTTCCTTCTTTATTGAATTGTATTTTTAGTGCATTTTTCTCCCCTCTTTTTTCTTAGGGTCAATTCACAACACATGCGGTACAGTGCGTTTTTTCTCTGCATCAAAAACGCATGGATAGTAGGTTATATGGTTTTCAATGGCATAGTTCACACCAGTGCAGGCAGCATTCCAGCGCGTTCCAGTTCCAGAAAAAAAAAAAAAAAGAAAGTAAAACGTGCTGCATTTTTCCTGCACCGAACTGCACTGGAACGCTGTAAAACATATAAAAATCACACCGGAATGCACCTAAACGCACCAAAAATGCACTGGAACACACATCCTTATTTTACGGTGAAGAAAAAGGCAGGGAAAAAGTGCACCGGAACGTGCCAAAAAGGTATCAAAAACGCACTGGAATGCATCAAAAACACGTGAAAACGCGCATGCAAAAAAGTCTCCTGAAAGGCACCCGGACTGCTTTTCAATGGTGTGAACTGGCCCTTAACCCTAAATAAGGACATGTGCATTCCAGTGCATTTTTGGTGCGTTTTTCAGCGTTCCAGTGCAGAAAAAATGCAGCACGTTCTACTCTTTTTTTTTTTTTTTTTTCTGGAACTGACCGCACTGCTGTGAACTATGCCGTTGAAAACTGTACAACCCATGCATTTTTTTTTTTTTTTTTTTGATGCGGATAAAAAAACACACTGCACCGCAAGTGGTGTGAACTGGCCCTAAGTGTGCTCCTAGGGAGTGCTTTCTAACTGCAGGGGAGGTGCTTAACTGGAGGAACTGCTTAGCAGAAACACAAGATCTCCATCTTGCCCTTTGACAGACCGCTGTTCTTCCTCTCTTGTGAACGATCGGCGGGTCCCAGTGGACATCACGTCCACCGGAGCCGCTGATTGGCTACAGCGGGAGCCCAGGTTGCTGGTGGTGCGTGATCCAGACCCTGCGCACGAAGTCACGTACAGGTACACGATTTGGCGCAGGAGCGCCGCCCTGCCGCAGTACATCTGCGTTGGGTGCTCCATAAGTGGTAATGTACAGGGAGGAGTGAGACTCTTCTTATATGCTTTCATATCTATCGTATCTATGTATAGTACACTCTTCAAATTTGCTTTAAAATGCATGGTTTTCCCTTTTATGAACAAGAAAGTAATGGCGTTATGCTGTTGGGCCGGTATAATAATGCTATGGGGCTGGTATGAAATTTTTTCCAGGGCTGAATTTTATTCCCAGTCCGGCCCTGGGTTTTGCCACAGGAACAGCCTTATGGGTGGAGGGAGAGGTGTCTCCCCCCCCCTCCCTCCTGCCGCTTCCCGGTCATTTTTCCCGCTTACTGGACCTGCCGGTAGCGGGGAAAGCGATTTGGTCTGCTCTCCCGTCAGGCAGGAAGTTCAGTGAGGGCAAGATGGCCCCACTCCACTCTATGGCCTTGGAGGACCAGAGCAATGTCATGCGTCGCTTCCTAGCAACGGATTTAAAGAGCCCATTTTCTTTGACCCCAGATCTCAGATTAAAGAGTTTCTGTCATGCTTATTTCGATCACAAGGGATGTTTACATTCCTTTTAATAGGAATAAAAGTGATCAAATTTTTTTTTTTTAAAAACTGTAAAAATAAAAGATAAAATAAATAGGAAAAAAAATAAATAAAGCGCCCCGTCCCCGTTAGCTTGCGCGCAAAAGCGAATGCATATGCAAGTCGTACCCACATATGTAAACTGTGTTCAAACCACACACGTGAGGTATCAACGCGATCGTTAGAGCGAGAGCAATAGTTTGAGCCCTAGACCTCCTCTGTAACTGTAAACTGGTAACCTGCATAAATGTTTAAAATGTCGCCTATGGGGATTTTTAGGTACCAATGTTTGTCGCCATTCCAAGAGCGTGCGCAATTTTGAAGCTTGACATGTTGGGTATCTATTTACTCGGCGTAACATTATCTTTCACATTATAAAAAAAAATTGGGCTGACTTTACTGTTTTCTAATTTTTTAATTTAAAAAAGTGAATTTTTTCCCAAAAAGTTGCGTTTGTAAGACCGCTGCGCAAATACGGTGTGCTAAAAAATTATTGCAACCATCTCCATTTTATTCTCTAGGGTCTCTGCTAAAAAGAAATATATATTCTTTGGGGGGTTTTAAGTCATTTTCTAGCCAAAAAATCCCTAAACTGATGTTAAATTGTAAGCAACAAGTGTCAGAAAAATGGCCGGATTAGACCAAAATAAATTTTGAACTTAGGGAGGGGGTAGAATTGTAATATTTTCATCTATACATTCCAAACTCATTCTATAAATGACCGTCTTCCTGAGGAATAATGTCTGTGAAATGAAAATTTGATTTTAATAAGAATAAAGCACATTGTGTGAGGGCAAATCGCTGTATGGAAGTTAGCTGCCCAGCTAGGAAAGCATACCCCGCCCACCAGCCAACCGGAAGCATTTTTGGAGCACAGACCCCGCCCACCAGCCAGTAAACAGTCTAGTATGGTCTTTGAAAACGGCTTGCTCCCAATATGCATTTCCTGATTTACAAACGGTGATTTGCCTTATTTTTTTGTATCTTATAATCAACTTTTTATTTCACAGACATTATTCCTCGATAGATACAATCAGTTTGGGACGTATAGAGGAAAAAAAAAAAAATGGTACCCTCTCCCTAAGTTGACCATGTTTAATATCATAGGGTATAAATAGTGCTGAAAACCTTGTTTTTATTTGTGTTCTGTGTTAGGCAGAGCATAAAAAAAATATGGAACGCATTCACAACAAGTTTTTTTCTTACACCAAATCAATTCTACAAAAACCAGGAAAAGACAGTCCAGCCCCCCTAGATGGTGTAAAGCAAAGTACGCTGAATCTTCTGCCCGTGTGAGGACGACCCAGTGGACAGGGTCAGAGGACAAAGAATAAAAAATGGCCCCCTTTGGATTGTAAGCTCTACCAGCAGGGCCCTCCTCTTCCTTCTTTATTGAATTGTATTTTTAGTGCATTTTTCTCCCCTCTTTTTTCTTAGGGTCAATTCACAACACATGCGGTACAGTGCGTTTTTTCTCTGCATCAAAAACGCATGGATAGTAGGTTATATGGTTTTCAATGGCATAGTTCACACCAGTGCAGGCAGCATTCCAGCGCGTTCCAGTTCCAGAAAAAAAAAAAAAAAGAAAGTAAAACGTGCTGCATTTTTCCTGCACCGAACTGCACTGGAACGCTGTAAAACATATAAAAATCACACCGGAATGCACCTAAACGCACCAAAAATGCACTGGAACACACATCCTTATTTTACGGTGAAGAAAAAGGCAGGGAAAAAGTGCACCGGAACGTGCCAAAAAGGTATCAAAAACGCACTGGAATGCATCAAAAACACGTGAAAACGCGCATGCAAAAAAGTCTCCTGAAAGGCACCCGGACTGCTTTTCAATGGTGTGAACTGGCCCTTAACCCTAAATAAGGACATGTGCATTCCAGTGCATTTTTGGTGCGTTTTTCAGCGTTCCAGTGCAGAAAAAATGCAGCACGTTCTACTCTTTTTTTTTTTTTTTTTTCTGGAACTGACCGCACTGCTGTGAACTATGCCGTTGAAAACTGTACAACCCATGCATTTTTTTTTTTTTTTTTTTGATGCGGATAAAAAAACACACTGCACCGCAAGTGGTGTGAACTGGCCCTAAGTGTGCTCCTAGGGAGTGCTTTCTAACTGCAGGGGAGGTGCTTAACTGGAGGAACTGCTTAGCAGAAACACAAGATCTCCATCTTGCCCTTTGACAGACCGCTGTTCTTCCTCTCTTGTGAACGATCGGCGGGTCCCAGTGGACATCACGTCCACCGGAGCCGCTGATTGGCTACAGCGGGAGCCCAGGTTGCTGGTGGTGCGTGATCCAGACCCTGCGCACGAAGTCACGTACAGGTACACGATTTGGCGCAGGAGCGCCGCCCTGCCGCAGTACATCTGCGTTGGGTGCTCCATAAGTGGTAATGTACAGGGAGGAGTGAGACTCTTCTTATATGCTTTCATATCTATCGTATCTATGTATAGTACACTCTTCAAATTTGCTTTAAAATGCATGGTTTTCCCTTTTATGAACAAGAAAGTAATGGCGTTATGCTGTTGGGCCGGTATAATAATGCTATGGGGCTGGTATGAAATTTTTTCCAGGGCTGAATTTTATTCCCAGTCCGGCCCTGGGTTTTGCCACAGGAACAGCCTTATGGGTGGAGGGAGAGGTGTCTCCCCCCCCTCCCTCCTGCCGCTTCCCGGTCATTTTTCCCGCTTACTGGACCTGCCGGTAGCGGGGAAAGCGATTTGGTCTGCTCTCCCGTCAGGCAGGAAGTTCAGTGAGGGCAAGATGGCCCCACTCCACTCTATGGCCTTGGAGGACCAGAGCAATGTCATGCGTCGCTTCCTAGCAACGGATTTAAAGAGCCCATTTTCTTTGACCCCAGATCTCAGATTAAAGAGTTTCTGTCATGCTTATTTCGATCACAAGGGATGTTTACATTCCTTTTAATAGGAATAAAAGTGATCAAATTTTTTTTTTTTAAAAACTGTAAAAATAAAAGATAAAATAAATAGGAAAAAAAATAAATAAAGCGCCCCGTCCCCGTTAGCTTGCGCGCAAAAGCGAATGCATATGCAAGTCGTACCCACATATGTAAACTGTGTTCAAACCACACACGTGAGGTATCAACGCGATCGTTAGAGCGAGAGCAATAGTTTGAGCCCTAGACCTCCTCTGTAACTGTAAACTGGTAACCTGCATAAATGTTTAAAATGTCGCCTATGGGGATTTTTAGGTACCAATGTTTGTCGCCATTCCAAGAGCGTGCGCAATTTTGAAGCTTGACATGTTGGGTATCTATTTACTCGGCGTAACATTATCTTTCACATTATAAAAAAAAATTGGGCTGACTTTACTGTTTTCTAATTTTTTAATTTAAAAAAGTGAATTTTTTCCCAAAAAGTTGCGTTTGTAAGACCGCTGCGCAAATACGGTGTGCTAAAAAATTATTGCAACCATCTCCATTTTATTCTCTAGGGTCTCTGCTAAAAAGAAATATATATTCTTTGGGGGGTTTTAAGTCATTTTCTAGCCAAAAAATCCCTAAACTGATGTTAAATTGTAAGCAACAAGTGTCAGAAAAATGGCCGGATTAGACCAAAATAAATTTTGAACTTAGGGAGGGGGTAGAATTGTAATATTTTCATCTATACATTCCAAACTCATTCTATAAATGACCGTCTTCCTGAGGAATAATGTCTGTGAAATGAAAATTTGATTTTAATAAGAATAAAGCACATTGTGTGAGGGCAAATCGCTGTATGGAAGTTAGCTGCCCAGCTAGGAAAGCATACCCCGCCCACCAGCCAACCGGAAGCATTTTTGGAGCACAGACCCCGCCCACCAGCCAGTAAACAGTCTAGTATGGTCTTTGAAAACGGCTTGCTCCCAATATGCATTTCCTGATTTACAAACGGTGATTTGCCTTATTTTTTTGTATCTTATAATCAACTTTTTATTTCACAGACATTATTCCTCGATAGATACAATCAGTTTGGGACGTATAGAGGAAAAAAAAAAAATGGTACCCTCTCCCTAAGTTGACCATGTTTAATATCATAGGGTATAAATAGTGCTGAAAACCTTGTTTTTATTTGTGTTCTGTGTTAGGCAGAGCATAAAAAAAATATGGAACGCATTCACAACAAGTTTTTTTCTTACACCAAATCAATTCTACAAAAACCAGGAAAAGACAGTCCAGCCCCCCTAGATGGTGTAAAGCAAAGTACGCTGAATCTTCTGCCCGTGTGAGGACGACCCAGTGGACAGGGTCAGAGGACAAAGAATAAAAAATGGCCCCCTTTGGATTGTAAGCTCTACCAGCAGGGCCCTCCTCTTCCTTCTTTATTGAATTGTATTTTTAGTGCATTTTTCTCCCCTCTTTTTTCTTAGGGTCAATTCACAACACATGCGGTACAGTGCGTTTTTTCTCTGCATCAAAAACGCATGGATAGTAGGTTATATGGTTTTCAATGGCATAGTTCACACCAGTGCAGGCAGCATTCCAGCGCGTTCCAGTTCCAGAAAAAAAAAAAAAAAGAAAGTAAAACGTGCTGCATTTTTCCTGCACCGAACTGCACTGGAACGCTGTAAAACATATAAAAATCACACCGGAATGCACCTAAACGCACCAAAAATGCACTGGAACACACATCCTTATTTTACGGTGAAGAAAAAGGCAGGGAAAAAGTGCACCGGAACGTGCCAAAAAGGTATCAAAAACGCACTGGAATGCATCAAAAACACGTGAAAACGCGCATGCAAAAAAGTCTCCTGAAAGGCACCCGGACTGCTTTTCAATGGTGTGAACTGGCCCTTAACCCTAAATAAGGACATGTGCATTCCAGTGCATTTTTGGTGCGTTTTTCAGCGTTCCAGTGCAGAAAAAATGCAGCACGTTCTACTCTTTTTTTTTTTTCTGGAACTGACCGCACTGCTGTGAACTATGCCGTTGAAAACTGTACAACCCATGCATTTTTTTTTTTTTTTTTTTGATGCGGATAAAAAAACACACTGCACCGCAAGTGGTGTGAACTGGCCCTAAGTGTGCTCCTAGGGAGTGCTTTCTAACTGCAGGGGAGGTGCTTAACTGGAGGAACTGCTTAGCAGAAACACAAGATCTCCATCTTGCCCTTTGACAGACCGCTGTTCTTCCTCTCTTGTGAACGATCGGCGGGTCCCAGTGGACATCACGTCCACCGGAGCCGCTGATTGGCTACAGCGGGAGCCCAGGTTGCTGGTGGTGCGTGATCCAGACCCTGCGCACGAAGTCACGTACAGGTACACGATTTGGCGCAGAAGCGCCGCCCTGCCGCAGTACATCTGCGTTGGGTGCTCCATAAGTGGTAATGTACAGGGAGGAGTGAGACTCTTCTTATATGCTTTCATATCTATCGTATCTATGTATAGTACACTCTTCAAATTTGCTTTAAAATGCATGGTTTTCCCTTTTATGAACAAGAAAGTAATGGCGTTATGCTGTTGGGCCGGTATAATAATGCTATGGGGCTGGTATGAAATTTTTTCCAGGGCTGAATTTTATTCCCAGTCCGGCCCTGGGTTTTGCCACAGGAACAGCCTTATGGGTGGAGGGAGAGGTGTCTCCCCCCCTCCCTCCTGCCGCTTCCCGGTCATTTTTCCCGCTTACTGGACCCGCCGGTAGTGGGGAAAGCGATTTGGTCTGCTCTCCCGTCAGGCAGGAAGTTCAGTGAGGGCAAGATGGCCCCACTCCACTCTATGGCCTTGGAGGACCAGAGCAATGTCATGCGTCGCTTCCTAGCAACGGATTTAAAGAGCCCATTTTCTTTGACCCCAGATCTCAGATTAAAGAGTTTCTGTCATGCTTATTTCGATCACAAGGGATGTTTACATTCCTTTTAATAGGAATAAAAGTGATCAAATTTTTTTTTTTAAAAACTGTAAAAATAAAAGATAAAATAAATAGGAAAAAAAATAAATAAAGCGCCCCGTCCCCATTAGCTTGCGCGCAAAAGCGAATGCATATGCAAGTCGTACCCACATATGTAAACTGTGTTCAAACCACACACGTGAGGTATCAACGCGATCGTTAGAGCGAGAGCAATAGTTTGAGCCCTAGACCTCCTCTGTAACTGTAAACTGGTAACCTGCATAAATGTTTAAAATGTCGCCTATGGGGATTTTTAGGTACCAATGTTTGTCGCCATTCCAAGAGCGTGCGCAATTTTGAAGCTTGACATGTTGGGTATCTATTTACTCGGCGTAACATTATCTTTCACATTATAAAAAAAAAATTGGGCTGACTTTACTGTTTTCTAATTTTTTAATTTAAAAAAGTGAATTTTTTCCCAAAAAGTTGCGTTTGTAAGACCGCTGCGCAAATACGGTGTGCTAAAAAATTATTGCAACCATCTCCATTTTATTCTCTAGGGTCTCTGCTAAAAAGAAATATATATTCTTTGGGGGGTTTTAAGTCATTTTCTAGCCAAAAAATCCCTAAACTGATGTTAAATTGTAAGCAACAAGTGTCAGAAAAATGGCCGGATTAGACCAAAATAAATTTTGAACTTAGGGAGGGGGTAGAATTGTAATATTTTCATCTATACATTCCAAACTCATTCTATAAATGACCGTCTTCCTGAGGAATAATGTCTGTGAAATGAAAATTTGATTTTAATAAGAATAAAGCACATTGTGTGAGGGCAAATCGCTGTATGGAAGTTAGCTGCCCAGCTAGGAAAGCATACCCCGCCCACCAGCCAACCGGAAGCATTTTTGGAGCACAGACCCCGCCCACCAGCCAGTAAACAGTCTAGTATGGTCTTTGAAAACGGCTTGCTCCCAATATGCATCTCCTGATTTACAAACGGTGATTTGCCTTATTTTTTTGTATCTTATAATCAACTTTTTATTTCACAGACATTATTCCTCGATAGATACGATCAGTTTGGGACGTATAGAGGAAAAAAAAAAAAATGGTACCCTCTCCCTAAGTTGACCATGTTTAATATCATAGGGTATAAATAGTGCTGAAAACCTTGTTTTTATTTGTGTTCTGTGTTAGGCAGAGCATAAAAAAAATATGGAACACATTCACCACAAGTTTTTTTCTTACACCAAATCAATTCTACAAAAACCAGGAAAAGACAGTCCAGCCCCCCTAGATGGTGTAAAGCAAAGTACGCTGAATCTTCTGCCTGTGTGAGGACGACCCAGTGGACAGGGTCAGAGGACAAAGAATAAAAAATGGCCCCCTTTGGATTGTAAGCTCTACGAGCAGGGCCCTCCTCTTCCTTCTTTATTGAATTGTATTTTTAGTGCATTTTTCTCCCCTCTTTTTTCTTAGGGTCAATTCACACCACATGCGGTGCAGTGCGTTTTTTCTCTGCATCAAAAACGCATTGGATAGTAGGTTATATGGTTTTCAATGGCATAGTTCACACCAGTGCAGGCAGCATTCCAGCGCGTTCCAGTTCCAGAGAAAAAAAAAAAGAAAGTAAAACGTGCTGCATTTTTCCTGCACCGAACTGCACTGGAACGCTGTAAAACATATAAAAATCACACCGGAATGCACCTAAACGCACCAAAAATGCACTGGAACACACATCCTTATTTTACGGTGAAGAAAAAAGGCAGGGGAAAAAGTGCACCGGAACGTGCCAAAAAGGTATCAAAAACGCACTGGAATGCATCAAAAACACGTGAAAACGCGCATGCAAAAAAGTCTCCTGAAAGGCACCCGGACTGCTTTTCAATGGTGTGAACTGGCCCTTAACCCTAAATAGGGACATGTGCATTCCAGTGCATTTTTGGTGCGTTTTTCAGCGTTCCAGTACAGAAAAAATGCAGCACGTTCTACTCTTTTTTTTTTTTTTTTCTGGAACTGACCGCACTGCTGTGAACTATGCCGTTGAAAACCGTACAACCTATTCTCCATGCATTTTTTTTTTTTGATGCGGATAAAAAAACACACTGCACCGCAAGTGGTGTGAACTGGCCCTAAGTGTGCTCCTAGGGAGTGCTTTCTAACTGCAGGGGAGGTGCTTAACTGGAGGAACTGCTTAGCAGAAACACAAGATCTCCATCTTGCCCTTTGACAGACCGCTGTTCTTCCTCTCTTGTGAATGATCGGCGGGTCCCAGTGGACATCACGTCCACCGGAGCCGCTGATTGGCTATAGCGGGAGCCCAGGTTGCTGGTGGTGCGTGATCCAGACCCTGCGCACGAAGTCACGTACAGGTACACGATTTGGCGCAGGAGCGCCGCCCTGCCGCAGTACATCTGCGTTGGGTGCTCCATAAGTGGTAATGTACAGGGAGGAGTGAGACTCTTCTTATATGCTTTCATATCTATCGTATCTATGTATAGTACACTCTTCAAATTTGCTTTAAAATGCATGGTTTTCCCTTTTATGAACAAGAAAGTAATGGCGTTATGCTGTTGGGCCGGTATAATAATGCTATGGGGCTGGTATGAAATTTTTTCCAGGGCTGAATTTTATTCCCAGTCCGGCCCTGGGTTTTGCCACAGGAACAGCCTTATGGGTGGAGGGAGAGGTGTCTCCCCCCCTCCCTCCTGCCGCTTCCCGGTCATTTTTCCCGCTTACTGGACCCGCCGGTAGCGGGGAAAGTGATTTGGTCTGCTCTCCCGTCAGGCAGGAAGTTCAGTGAGGGCAAGATGGCCCCACTCCACTCTATGGCCTTGGAGGACCAGAGCAATGTCATGCGTCGCTTCCTAGCAACGGATTTAAAGAGCCCATTTTCTTTGACCCCAGATCTCAGATTAAAGAGTTTCTGTCATGCTTATTTCGATCACAAGGGATGTTTACATTCCTTTTAATAGGAATAAAAGTGATCAAATTTTTTTTTTTTTAAAAAACTGTAAAAATAAAAGATAAAATAAATAGGAAAAAAAATAAATAAAGCGCCCCGTCCCCGTTAGCTTGCGCGCAAAAGCGAATGCATATGCAAGTCGTACCCACATATGTAAACTGTGTTCAAACCACACACGTGAGGTATCAACGCGATCGTTAGAGCGAGAGCAATAGTTTGAGCCCTAGACCTCCTCTGTAACTGTAAACTGGTAACCTGCATAAATGTTTAAAATGTCGCCTATGGGGATTTTTAGGTACCAATGTTTGTCGCCATTCCAAGAGCGTGCGCAATTTTGAAGCTTGACATGTTGGGTATCTATTTACTCGGCGTAACATTATCTTTCACATTATAAAAAAAAAATTGGGCTGACTTTACTGTTTTCTAATTTTTTAATTTAAAAAAGTGAATTTTTTCCCAAAAAGTTGCGTTTGTAAGACCGCTGCGCAAATACGGTGTGCTAAAAAATTATTGCAACCATCTCCATTTTATTCTCTAGGGTCTCTGCTAAAAAGAAATATATATTCTTTGGGGGGTTTTAAGTCATTTTCTAGCCAAAAAATCCCTAAACTGATGTTAAATTGTAAGCAACAAGTGTCAGAAAAATGGCCGGATTAGACCAAAATAAATTTTGAACTTAGGGAGGGGGTAGAATTGTAATATTTTCATCTATACATTCCAAACTCATTCTATAAATGACCGTCTTCCTGAGGAATAATGTCTGTGAAATGAAAATTTGATTTTAATAAGAATAAAGCACATTGTGTGAGGGCAAATCGCTGTATGGAAGTTAGCTGCCCAGCTAGGAAAGCATACCCCGCCCACCAGCCAACCGGAAGCATTTTTGGAGCACAGACCCCGCCCACCAGCCAGTAAACAGTCTAGTATGGTCTTTGAAAACGGCTTGCTCCCAATATGCATCTCCTGATTTACAAACGGTGATTTGCCTTATTTTTTTGTATCTTATAATCAACTTTTTATTTCACAGACATTATTCCTCGATAGATACAATCAGTTTGGGACGTATAGAGGAAAAAAAAAAAAATGGTACCCTCTCCCTAAGTTGACCATGTTTAATATCATAGGGTATAAATAGTGCTGAAAACCTTGTTTTTATTTGTGTTCTGTGTTAGGCAGAGCATAAAAAAAAATATGGAACGCATTCACAACAAGTTTTTTTCTTACACCAAATCAATTCTACAAAAACCAGGAAAAGACAGTCCAGCCCCCCTAGATGGTGTAAAGCAAAGTACGCTGAATCTTCTGCCCGTGTGAGGACGACCCAGTGGACAGGGTCAGAGGACAAAGAATAAAAAATGGCCCCCTTTGGATTGTAAGCTCTACCAGCAGGGCCCTCCTCTTCCTTCTTTATTGAATTGTATTTTTAGTGCATTTTTCTCCCCTCTTTTTTCTTAGGGTCAATTCACAACACATGCGGTACAGTGCGTTTTTTCTCTGCATCAAAAACGCATGGATAGTAGGTTATATGGTTTTCAATGGCATAGTTCACACCAGTGCAGGCAGCATTCCAGCGCGTTCCAGTTCCAGAAAAAAAAAAAAAAAGAAAGTAAAACGTGCTGCATTTTTCCTGCACCGAACTGCACTGGAACGCTGTAAAACATATAAAAATCACACCGGAATGCACCTAAACGCACCAAAAATGCACTGGAACACACATCCTTATTTTACGGTGAAGAAAAAAGGCAGGGAAAAAGTGCACCGGAACGTGCCAAAAAGGTATCAAAAACGCACTGGAATGCATCAAAAACACGTGAAAACGCGCATGCAAAAAAGTCTCCTGAAAGGCCCCCGGACTGCTTTTCAATGGTGTGAACTGGCCCTTAACCCTAAATAGGGACATGTGCATTCCAGTGCATTTTTGGTGCGTTTTTCAGCGTTCCAGTGCAGAAAAAATGCAGCACGTTCTACTCTTTTTTTTTTTTTTTTTTTCTGGAACTGACCGCACTGCTGTGAACTATGCCGTTGAAAACCGTACAACCTATTCTCCATGCATTTTTTTTTTTATTTGATGCGGATAAAATAACACACTGCACCGCAAGTGGTGTGAACTGGCCCTAAGTGTGCTCCTAGGGAGTGCTTTCTAACTGCAGGGGAGGTGCTTAACTGGAGGAACTGCTTAGCAGAAACACAAGATCTCCATCTTGCCCTTTGACAGACCGCTGTTCTTCCTCTCTTGTGAACGATCGGCGGGTCCCAGTGGACATCACGTCCACCGGAGCCGCTGATTGGCTACAGCGGGAGCCCAGGTTGCTGGTGGTGCGTGATCCAGACCCTGCGCACGAAGTCACGTACAGGTACACGATTTGGCGCAGGAGCGCCGCCCTGCCGCAGTACATCTGCGTTGGGTGCTCCATAAGTGGTAATGTACAGGGAGGAGTGAGACTCTTCTTATATGCTTTCATATCTATCGTATCTATGTATAGTACACTCTTCAAATTTGCTTTAAAATGCATGGTTTTCCCTTTTATGAACAAGAAAGTAATGGCGTTATGCTGTTGGGCCGGTATAATAATGCTATGGGGCTGGTATGAAATTTTTTCCAGGGCTGAATTTTATTCCCAGTCCGGCCCTGGGTTTTGCCACAGGAACAGCCTTATGGGTGGAGGGAGAGGTGTCTCCCCCCCTCCCTCCTGCCGCTTCCCGGTCATTTTTCCCGCTTACTGGACCCGCCGGTAGCGGGGAAAGTGATTTGGTCTGCTCTCCCGTCAGGCAGGAAGTTCAGTGAGGGCAAGATGGCCCCACTCCACTCTATGGCCTTGGAGGACCAGAGCAATGTCATGCGTCGCTTCCTAGCAACGGATTTAAAGAGCCCATTTTCTTTGACCCCAGATCTCAGATTAAAGAGTTTCTGTCATGCTTATTTCGATCACAAGGGATGTTTACATTCCTTTTAATAGGAATAAAAGTGATCAAATTTTTTTTTTTTTAAAAAACTGTAAAAATAAAAGATAAAATAAATAGGAAAAAAAATAAATAAAGCGCCCCGTCCCCGTTAGCTTGCGCGCAAAAGCGAATGCATATGCAAGTCGTACCCACATATGTAAACTGTGTTCAAACCACACACGTGAGGTATCAACGCGATCGTTAGAGCGAGAGCAATAGTTTGAGCCCTAGACCTCCTCTGTAACTGTAAACTGGTAACCTGCATAAATGTTTAAAATGTCGCCTATGGGGATTTTTAGGTACCAATGTTTGTCGCCATTCCAAGAGCGTGCGCAATTTTGAAGCTTGACATGTTGGGTATCTATTTACTCGGCGTAACATTATCTTTCACATTATAAAAAAAACATTGGGCTGACTTTACTGTTTTCTAATTTTTTAATTTAAAAAAGTGAATTTTTTCCCAAAAAGTTGCGTTTGTAAGACCGCTGCGCAAATACGGTGTGCTAAAAAATTATTGCAACCATCTCCATTTTATTCTCTAGGGTCTCTGCTAAAAAGAAATATATATTCTTTGGGGGGTTTTAAGTCATTTTCTAGCCAAAAAATCCCTAAACTGATGTTAAATTGTAAGCAACAAGTGTCAGAAAAATGGCCGGATTAGACCAAAATAAATTTTGAACTTAGGGAGGGGGTAGAATTGTAATATTTTCATCTATACATTCCAAACTCATTCTATAAATGACCGTCTTCCTGAGGAATAATGTCTGTGAAATGAAAATTTGATTTTAATAAGAATAAAGCACATTGTGTGAGGGCAAATCGCTGTATGGAAGTTAGCTGCCCAGCTAGGAAAGCATACCCCGCCCACCAGCCAACCGGAAGCATTTTTGGAGCACAGACCCCGCCCACCAGCCAGTAAACAGTCTAGTATGGTCTTTGAAAACGGCTTGCTCCCAATATGCATCTCCTGATTTACAAACGGTGATTTGCCTTATTTTTTTGTATCTTATAATCAACTTTTTATTTCACAGACATTATTCCTCGATAGATACAATCAGTTTGGGACGTATAGAGGAAAAAAAAAAAAAATGGTACCCTCTCCCTAAGTTGACCATGTTTAATATCATAGGGTATAAATAGTGCTGAAAACCTTGTTTTTATTTGTGTTCTGTGTTAGGCAGAGCATAAAAAAAATATGGAACGCATTCACAACAAGTTTTTTTCTTACACCAAATCAATTCTACAAAAACCAGGAAAAGACAGTCCAGCCCCCCTAGATGGTGTAAAGCAAAGTACGCTGAATCTTCTGCCCGTGTGAGGACGACCCAGTGGACAGGGTCAGAGGACAAAGAATAAAAAATGGCCCCCTTTGGATTGTAAGCTCTACGAGCAGGGCCCTCCTCTTCCTTCTTTATTGAATTGTATTTTTAGTGCATTTTTCTCCCCTCTTTTTTCTTAGGGTCAATTCACACCACATGCGGTGCAGTGCGTTTTTTCTCTGCATCAAAAACGCATGGATAGTAGGTTATATGGTTTTCAATGGCATAGTTCACACCAGTGCAGGCAGCATTCCAGCGCGTTCCAGTTCAAGAAAAAAAAAAAAAAGAAAGTAAAACGTGCTGCATTTTTCCTGCACTGGAACGCTGTAAAACATATAAAAATCACACCGGAATGCACCTAAACGCACCAAAAATGCACTGGAACACACATCCTTATTTTACGGTGAAGAAAAAAGGCAGGGAAAAAGTGCACCGGAACGTGCCAAAAAGGTATCAAAAACGCACTGGAATGCATCAAAAACACGTGAAAACGCGCATGCAAAAAAGTCTCCTGAAAGGCACCCGGACTGCTTTTCAATGGTGTGAACTGACCCTTAACCCTAAATAAGGACATGTGCATTCCAGTGCATTTTTGGTGCGTTTTTCAGCGTTCCAGTACAGAAAAAATGCAGCACGTTCTACTCTTTTTTTTTTTTTTTTTTTTGGAACTGACCGCACTGCTGTGAACTATGCCGTTGAAAACCGTACAACCTATTCTCCATGCATTTTTTTTTTTTTGATGCGGATAAAAAAACACACTGCACCGCAAGTGGTGTGAACTGGCCCTAAGTGTGCTCCTAGGGAGTGCTTTCTAACTGCAGGGGAGGTGCTTAACTGGAGGAACTGCTTAGCAGAAACACAAGATCTCCATCTTGCCCTTTGACAGACCGCTGTTCTTCCTCTCTTGTGAACGATCGGCGGGTCCCAGTGGACATCACGTCCACCGGAGCCGCTGATTGGCTACAGCGGGAGCCCAGGTTGCTGGTGGTGCGTGATCCAGACCCTGCGCACGAAGTCACGTACAGGTACACGATTTGGCGCAGGAGCGCCGCCCTGCCGCAGTACATCTGCGTTGGGTGCTCCATAAGTGGTAATGTACAGGGAGGAGTGAGACTCTTCTTATATGCTTTCATATCTATCGTATCTATGTATAGTACACTCTTCAAATTTGCTTTAAAATGCATGGTTTTCCCTTTTATGAACAAGAAAGTAATGGCGTTATGCTGTTGGGCCGGTATAATAATGCTATGGGGCTGGTATGAAATTTTTTCCAGGGCTGAATTTTATTCCCAGTCCGGCCCTGGGTTTTGCCACAGGAACAGCCTTATGGGTGGAGGGAGAGGTGTCTCCCCCCCTCCCTCCTGCCGCTTCCCGGTCATTTTTCCCGCTTACTGGACCCGCCGGTAGCGGGGAAAGTGATTTGGTCTGCTCTCCCGTCAGGCAGGAAGTTCAGTGAGGGCAAGATGGCCCCACTCCACTCTATGGCCTTGGAGGACCAGAGCAATGTCATGCGTCGCTTCCTAGCAACGGATTTAAAGAGCCCATTTTCTTTGACCCCAGATCTCAGATTAAAGAGTTTCTGTCATGCTTATTTCGATCACAAGGGATGTTTACATTCCTTTTAATAGGAATAAAAGTGATCAAATTTTTTTTTTTTTAAAAAACTGTAAAAATAAAAGATAAAATAAATAGGAAAAAAAATAAATAAAGCGCCCCGTCCCCGTTAGCTTGCGCGCAAAAGCGAATGCATATGCAAGTCGTACCCACATATGTAAACTGTGTTCAAACCACACACGTGAGGTATCAACGCGATCGTTAGAGCGAGAGCAATAGTTTGAGCCCTAGACCTCCTCTGTAACTGTAAACTGGTAACCTGCATAAATGTTTAAAATGTCGCCTATGGGGATTTTTAGGTACCAATGTTTGTCGCCATTCCAAGAGCGTGCGCAATTTTGAAGCTTGACATGTTGGGTATCTATTTACTCGGCGTAACATTATCTTTCACATTATAAAAAAAAAATTGGGCTGACTTTACTGTTTTCTAATTTTTTAATTTAAAAAAGTGAATTTTTTCCCAAAAAGTTGCGTTTGTAAGACCGCTGCGCAAATACGGTGTGCTAAAAAATTATTGCAACCATCTCCATTTTATTCTCTAGGGTCTCTGCTAAAAAGAAATATATATTCTTTGGGGGGTTTTAAGTCATTTTCTAGCCAAAAAATCCCTAAACTGATGTTAAATTGTAAGCAACAAGTGTCAGAAAAATGGCCGGATTAGACCAAAATAAATTTTGAACTTAGGGAGGGGGTAGAATTGTAATATTTTCATCTATACATTCCAAACTCATTCTATAAATGACCGTCTTCCTGAGGAATAATGTCTGTGAAATGAAAATTTGATTTTAATAAGAATAAAGCACATTGTGTGAGGGCAAATCGCTGTATGGAAGTTAGCTGCCCAGCTAGGAAAGCATACCCCGCCCACCAGCCAACCGGAAGCATTTTTGGAGCACAGACCCCGCCCACCAGCCAGTAAACAGTCTAGTATGGTCTTTGAAAACGGCTTGCTCCCAATATGCATCTCCTGATTTACAAACGGTGATTTGCCTTATTTTTTTGTATCTTATAATCAACTTTTTATTTCACAGACATTATTCCTCGATAGATACAATCAGTTTGGGACGTATAGAGGAAAAAAAAAAAAAATGGTACCCTCTCCCTAAGTTGACCATGTTTAATATCATAGGGTATAAATAGTGCTGAAAACCTTGTTTTTATTTGTGTTCTGTGTTAGGCAGAGCATAAAAAAAATATGGAACGCATTCACAACAAGTTTTTTTCTTACACCAAATCAATTCTACAAAAACCAGGAAAAGACAGTCCAGCCCCCCTAGATGGTGTAAAGCAAAGTACGCTGAATCTTCTGCCCGTGTGAGGACGACCCAGTGGACAGGGTCAGAGGACAAAGAATAAAAAATGGCCCCCTTTGGATTGTAAGCTCTACGAGCAGGGCCCTCCTCTTCCTTCTTTATTGAATTGTATTTTTAGTGCATTTTTCTCCCCTCTTTTTTCTTAGGGTCAATTCACACCACATGCGGTGCAGTGCGTTTTTTCTCTGCATCAAAAACGCATGGATAGTAGGTTATATGGTTTTCAATGGCATAGTTCACACCAGTGCAGGCAGCATTCCAGCGCGTTCCAGTTCAAGAAAAAAAAAAAAAAGAAAGTAAAACGTGCTGCATTTTTCCTGCACTGGAACGCTGTAAAACATATAAAAATCACACCGGAATGCACCTAAACGCACCAAAAATGCACTGGAACACACATCCTTATTTTACGGTGAAGAAAAAAGGCAGGGAAAAAGTGCACCGGAACGTGCCAAAAAGGTATCAAAAACGCACTGGAATGCATCAAAAACACGTGAAAACGCGCATGCAAAAAAGTCTCCTGAAAGGCACCCGGACTGCTTTTCAATGGTGTGAACTGGCCCTTAACCCTAAATAAGGACATGTGCATTCCAGTGCATTTTTGGTGCGTTTTTCAGCGTTCCAGTACAGAAAAAATGCAGCACGTTCTACTCTTTTTTTTTTTTTTTTCTGGAACTGACCGCACTGCTGTGAACTATGCCGTTGAAAACCGTACAACCTATTCTCCATGCATTTTTTTTTTTTGATGCGGATAAAAAAACACACTGCACCGCAAGTGGTGTGAACTGGCCCTAAGTGTGCTCCTAGGGAGTGCTTTCTAACTGCAGGGGAGGTGCTTAACTGGAGGAACTGCTTAGCAGAAACACAAGATCTCCATCTTGCCCTTTGACAGACCGCTGTTCTTCCTCTCTTGTGAATGATCGGCGGGTCCCAGTGGACATCACGTCCACCGGAGCCGCTGATTGGCTATAGCGGGAGCCCAGGTTGCTGGTGGTGCGTGATCCAGACCCTGCGCACGAAGTCACGTACAGGTACACGATTTGGCGCAGGAGCGCCGCCCTGCCGCAGTACATCTGCGTTGGGTGCTCCATAAGTGGTAATGAACAGGGAGGAGTGAGACTCTTCTTATATGCTTTCATATCTATCGTATCTATGTATAGTACACTCTTCAAATTTGCTTTAAAATGCATGGTTTTCCCTTTTATGAACAAGAAAGTAATGGCGTTATGCTGTTGGGCCGGTATAATAATGCTATGGGGCTGGTATGAAATTTTTTCCAGGGCTGAATTTTATTCCCAGTCCGGCCCTGGGTTTTGCCACAGGAACAGCCTTATGGGTGGAGGGAGAGGTGTCTCCCCCCCTCCCTCCTGCCGCTTCCCGGTCATTTTTCCCGCTTACTGGACCCGCCGGTAGCGGGGAAAGTGATTTGGTCTGCTCTCCCGTCAGGCAGGAAGTTCAGTGAGGGCAAGATGGCCCCACTCCACTCTATGGCCTTGGAGGACCAGAGCAATGTCATGCGTCGCTTCCTAGCAACGGATTTAAAGAGCCCATTTTCTTTGACCCCAGATCTCAGATTAAAGAGTTTCTGTCATGCTTATTTCGATCACAAGGGATGTTTACATTCCTTTTAATAGGAATAAAAGTGATCAAATTTTTTTTTTTTTTAAAAAACTGTAAAAATAAAAGATAAAATAAATAGGAAAAAAAATAAATAAAGCGCCCCGTCCCCGTTAGCTTGCGCGCAAAAGCGAATGCATATGCAAGTCGTACCCACATATGTAAACTGTGTTCAAACCACACACGTGAGGTATCAACGCGATCGTTAGAGCGAGAGCAATAGTTTGAGCCCTAGACCTCCTCTGTAACTGTAAACTGGTAACCTGCATAAATGTTTAAAATGTCGCCTATGGGGATTTTTAGGTACCAATGTTTGTCGCCATTCCAAGAGCGTGCGCAATTTTGAAGCTTGACATGTTGGGTATCTATTTACTCGGCGTAACATTATCTTTCACATTATAAAAAAAAAATTGGGCTGACTTTACTGTTTTCTAATTTTTTAATTTAAAAAAGTGAATTTTTTCCCAAAAAGTTGCGTTTGTAAGACCGCTGCGCAAATACGGTGTGCTAAAAAATTATTGCAACCATCTCCATTTTATTCTCTAGGGTCTCTGCTAAAAAGAAATATATATTCTTTGGGGGGTTTTAAGTCATTTTCTAGCCAAAAAATCCCTAAACTGATGTTAAATTGTAAGCAACAAGTGTCAGAAAAATGGCCGGATTAGACCAAAATAAATTTTGAACTTAGGGAGGGGGTAGAATTGTAATATTTTCATCTATACATTCCAAACTCATTCTATAAATGACCGTCTTCCTGAGGAATAATGTCTGTGAAATGAAAATTTGATTTTAATAAGAATAAAGCACATTGTGTGAGGGCAAATCGCTGTATGGAAGTTAGCTGCCCAGCTAGGAAAGCATACCCCGCCCACCAGCCAACCGGAAGCATTTTTGGAGCACAGACCCCGCCCACCAGCCAGTAAACAGTCTAGTATGGTCTTTGAAAACGGCTTGCTCCCAATATGCATCTCCTGATTTACAAACGGTGATTTGCCTTATTTTTTTGTATCTTATAATCAACTTTTTATTTCACAGACATTATTCCTCGATAGATACGATCAGTTTGGGACGTATAGAGGAAAAAAAAAAAAAATGGTACCCTCTCCCTAAGTTGACCATGTTTAATATCATAGGGTATAAATAGTGCTGAAAACCTTGTTTTTATTTGTGTTCTGTGTTAGGCAGAGCATAAAAAAAAATATGGAACGCATTCACAACAAGTTTTTTTCTTACACCAAATCAATTCTACAAAAACCAGGAAAAGACAGTCCAGCCCCCCTAGATGGTGTAAAGCAAAGTACGCTGAATCTTCTGCCCGTGTGAGGACGACCCAGTGGACAGGGTCAGAGGACAAAGAATAAAAAATGGCCCCCTTTGGATTGTAAGCTCTACGAGCAGGGCCCTCCTCTTCCTTCTTTATTGAATTGTATTTTTAGTGCATTTTTCTCCCCTCTTTTTTCTTAGGGTCAATTCACACCACATGCGGTGCAGTGCGTTTTTTCTCTGCATCAAAAACGCATGGATAGTAGGTTATATGGTTTTCAATGGCATAGTTCACACCAGTGCAGGCAGCATTCCAGCGCGTTCCAGTTCAAGAAAAAAAAAAAAAAGAAAGTAAAACGTGCTGCATTTTTCCTGCACTGGAACGCTGTAAAACATATAAAAATCACACCGGAATGCACCTAAACGCACCAAAAATGCACTGGAACACACATCCTTATTTTACGGTGAAGAAAAAAGGCAGGGAAAAAGTGCACCGGAACGTGCCAAAAAGGTATCAAAAACGCACTGGAATGCATCAAAAACACGTGAAAACGCGCATGCAAAAAAGTCTCCTGAAAGGCACCCGGACTGCTTTTCAATGGTGTGAACTGGCCCTTAACCCTAAATAAGGACATGTGCATTCCAGTGCATTTTTGGTGCGTTTTTCAGCGTTCCAGTACAGAAAAAATGCAGCACGTTCTACTCTTTTTTTTTTTTTTTTCTGGAACTGACCGCACTGCTGTGAACTATGCCGTTGAAAACCGTACAACCTATTCTCCATGCATTTTTTTTTTTTGATGCGGATAAAAAAACACACTGCACCGCAAGTGGTGTGAACTGGCCCTAAGTGTGCTCCTAGGGAGTGCTTTCTAACTGCAGGGGAGGTGCTTAACTGGAGGAACTGCTTAGCAGAAACACAAGATCTCCATCTTGCCCTTTGACAGACCGCTGTTCTTCCTCTCTTGTGAATGATCGGCGGGTCCCAGTGGACATCACGTCCACCGGAGCCGCTGATTGGCTATAGCGGGAGCCCAGGTTGCTGGTGGTGCGTGATCCAGACCCTGCGCACGAAGTCACGTACAGGTACACGATTTGGCGCAGGAGCGCCGCCCTGCCGCAGTACATCTGCGTTGGGTGCTCCATAAGTGGTAATGAACAGGGAGGAGTGAGACTCTTCTTATATGCTTTCATATCTATCGTATCTATGTATAGTACACTCTTCAAATTTGCTTTAAAATGCATGGTTTTCCCTTTTATGAACAAGAAAGTAATGGCGTTATGCTGTTGGGCCGGTATAATAATGCTATGGGGCTGGTATGAAATTTTTTCCAGGGCTGAATTTTATTCCCAGTCCGGCCCTGGGTTTTGCCACAGGAACAGCCTTATGGGTGGAGGGAGAGGTGTCTCCCCCCCTCCCTCCTGCCGCTTCCCGGTCATTTTTCCCGCTTACTGGACCCGCCGGTAGCGGGGAAAGTGATTTGGTCTGCTCTCCCGTCAGGCAGGAAGTTCAGTGAGGGCAAGATGGCCCCACTCCACTCTATGGCCTTGGAGGACCAGAGCAATGTCATGCGTCGCTTCCTAGCAACGGATTTAAAGAGCCCATTTTCTTTGACCCCAGATCTCAGATTAAAGAGTTTCTGTCATGCTTATTTCGATCACAAGGGATGTTTACATTCCTTTTAATAGGAATAAAAGTGATCAAATTTTTTTTTTTTTTAAAAAACTGTAAAAATAAAAGATAAAATAAATAGGAAAAAAAATAAATAAAGCGCCCCGTCCCCGTTAGCTTGCGCGCAAAAGCGAATGCATATGCAAGTCGTACCCACATATGTAAACTGTGTTCAAACCACACACGTGAGGTATCAACGCGATCGTTAGAGCGAGAGCAATAGTTTGAGCCCTAGACCTCCTCTGTAACTGTAAACTGGTAACCTGCATAAATGTTTAAAATGTCGCCTATGGGGATTTTTAGGTACCAATGTTTGTCGCCATTCCAAGAGCGTGCGCAATTTTGAAGCTTGACATGTTGGGTATCTATTTACTCGGCGTAACATTATCTTTCACATTATAAAAAAAAAATTGGGCTGACTTTACTGTTTTCTAATTTTTTAATTTAAAAAAGTGAATTTTTTCCCAAAAAGTTGCGTTTGTAAGACCGCTGCGCAAATACGGTGTGCTAAAAAATTATTGCAACCATCTCCATTTTATTCTCTAGGGTCTCTGCTAAAAAGAAATATATATTCTTTGGGGGGTTTTAAGTCATTTTCTAGCCAAAAAATCCCTAAACTGATGTTAAATTGTAAGCAACAAGTGTCAGAAAAATGGCCGGATTAGACCAAAATAAATTTTGAACTTAGGGAGGGGGTAGAATTGTAATATTTTCATCTATACATTCCAAACTCATTCTATAAATGACCGTCTTCCTGAGGAATAATGTCTGTGAAATGAAAATTTGATTTTAATAAGAATAAAGCACATTGTGTGAGGGCAAATCGCTGTATGGAAGTTAGCTGCCCAGCTAGGAAAGCATACCCCGCCCACCAGCCAACCGGAAGCATTTTTGGAGCACAGACCCCGCCCACCAGCCAGTAAACAGTCTAGTATGGTCTTTGAAAACGGCTTGCTCCCAATATGCATCTCCTGATTTACAAACGGTGATTTGCCTTATTTTTTTGTATCTTATAATCAACTTTTTATTTCACAGACATTATTCCTCGATAGATACGATCAGTTTGGGACGTATAGAGGAAAAAAAAAAAAAATGGTACCCTCTCCCTAAGTTGACCATGTTTAATATCATAGGGTATAAATAGTGCTGAAAACCTTGTTTTTATTTGTGTTCTGTGTTAGGCAGAGCATAAAAAAAAATATGGAACGCATTCACAACAAGTTTTTTTCTTACACCAAATCAATTCTACAAAAACCAGGAAAAGACAGTCCAGCCCCCCTAGATGGTGTAAAGCAAAGTACGCTGAATCTTCTGCCCGTGTGAGGACGACCCAGTGGACAGGGTCAGAGGACAAAGAATAAAAAATGGCCCCCTTTGGATTGTAAGCTCTACGAGCAGGGCCCTCCTCTTCCTTCTTTATTGAATTGTATTTTTAGTGCATTTTTCTCCCCTCTTTTTTCTTAGGGTCAATTCACACCACATGCGGTGCAGTGCGTTTTTTCTCTGCATCAAAAACGCATGGATAGTAGGTTATATGGTTTTCAATGGCATAGTTCACACCAGTGCAGGCAGCATTCCAGCGCGTTCCAGTTCCAGAAAAAAAAAAAAAGAAAGTAAAACGTGCTGCATTTTTCCTGCACCGAACTGCACTGGAACGCTGTAAAACATATAAAAATCACACCGGAATGCACCTAAACGCACCAAAAATGCACTGGAACACACATCCTTATTTAAGGTGAAGAAAAAAGGCAGGGAAAAAGTGCACCGGAACGTGCCAAAAAGGTATCAAAAACGCACTGGAATGCATCAAAAACACGTGAAAACGCGCATGCAAAAAAGTCTCCTGAAAGGCACCCGGACTGCTTTTCAATGGTGTGAACTGGCCCTTAACCCTAAATAAGGACATGTGCATTCCAGTGCATTTTTGGTGCGTTTTTCAGCGTTCCAGTACAGAAAAAATGCAGCACGTTCTACTCTTTTTTTTTTTTTTTCTGGAACTGACCGCACTGCTGTGAACTATGCCGTTGAAAACCGTACAACCTATTCTCCATGCATTTTTTTTTTTTTTTGATGCGGATAAAAAAACACACTGCACCGCAAGTGGTGTGAACTGGCCCTAAGTGTGCTCCTAGGGAGTGCTTTCTGACTGCAGGGGAGGTGCTTAACTGGAGGAACTGCTTAGCAGAAACACAAGATCTCCATCTTGCCCTTTGACAGACCGCTGTTCTTCCTCTCTTGTGAACGATCGGCGGGTCCCAGTGGACATCACGTCCACCAGAGCCGCTGATTGGCTACAGCGGGAGCCCAGGTTGCTGGTGGTGCGTGATCCAGACCCTGCGCACGAAGTCACGTACAGGTACACGATTTGGCGCAGGAGCGCCGCCCTGCCGCAGTACATCTGCGTTGGGTGCTCCATAAGTGGTAATGTACAGGGAGGAGTGAGACTCTTCTTATATGCTTTCATATCTATCGTATCTATGTATAGTACACTCTTCAAATTTGCTTTAAAATGCATGGTTTTCCCTTTTATGAACAAGAAAGTAATGGCGTTATGCTGTTGGGCCGGTATAATAATGCTATGGGGCTGGTATGAAATTTTTTCCAGGGCTGAATTTTATTCCCAGTCCGGCCCTGGGTTTTGCCACAGGAACAGCCTTATGGGTGGAGGGAGAGGTGTCTCCCCCCCCTCCCTCCTGCCGCTTCCCGGTCATTTTTCCCGCTTACTGGACCCGCCGGTAGCGGGGAAAGCGATTTGGTCTGCTCTCCCGTCAGGCAGGAAGTTCAGTGAGGGCAAGATGGCCCCACTCCACTCTATGGCCTTGGAGGACCAGAGCAATGTCATGCGTCGCTTCCTAGCAACGGATTTAAAGAGCCCATTTTCTTTGACCCCAGATCTCAGATTAAAGAGTTTCTGTCATGCTTATTTCGATCACAAGGGATGTTTACATTCCTTTTAATAGGAATAAAAGTGATCAAATTTTTTTTTTTTAAAAACTGTAAAAATAAAAGATAAAATAAATAGGAAAAAAAATAAATAAAGCGCCCCGTCCCCGTTAGCTTGCGCGCAAAAGCGAATGCATATGCAAGTCGTACCCACATATGTAAACTGTGTTCAAACCACACACGTGAGGTATCAACGCGATCGTTAGAGCGAGAGCAATAGTTTGAGCCCTAGACCTCCTCTGTAACTGTAAACTGGTAACCTGCATAAATGTTTAAAATGTCGCCTATGGGGATTTTTAGGTACCAATGTTTGTCGCCATTCCAAGAGCGTGCGCAATTTTGAAGCTTGACATGTTGGGTATCTATTTACTCGGCGTAACATTATCTTTCACATTATAAAAAAAAATTGGGCTGACTTTACTGTTTTCTAATTTTTTAATTTAAAAAAGTGAATTTTTTCCCAAAAAGTTGCGTTTGTAAGACCGCTGCGCAAATACGGTGTGCTAAAAAATTATTGCAACCATCTCCATTTTATTCTCTAGGGTCTCTGCTAAAAAGAAATATATATTCTTTGGGGGGTTTTAAGTCATTTTCTAGCCAAAAAATCCCTAAACTGATGTTAAATTGTAAGCAACAAGTGTCAGAAAAATGGCCGGATTAGACCAAAATAAATTTTGAACTTAGAGAGGGGGTAGAATTGTAATATTTTCATCTATACATTCCAAACTCATTCTATAAATGACCGTCTTCCTGAGGAATAATGTCTGTGAAATGAAAATTTGATTTTAATAAGAATAAAGCACATTGTGTGAGGGCAAATCGCTGTATGGAAGTTAGCTGCCCAGCTAGGAAAGCATACCCCGCCCACCAGCCAACCGGAAGCATTTTTGGAGCACAGACCCCGCCCACCAGCCAACCGGAAGCATTTTTGGAGCACAGACCCCGCCCACCAGCCAGTAAACAGTCTAGTATGGTCTTTGAAAACGGCTTGCTCCCAATATGCATCTCCTGATTTACAAACGGTGATTTGCCTTATTTTTTTGTATCTTATAATCAACTTTTTATTTCACAGACATTATTCCTCGATAGATACAATCAGTTTGGGACGTATAGAGGAAAAAAAAAAAAAATGGTACCCTCTCCCTAAGTTGACCATGTTTAATATCATAGGGTATAAATAGTGCTGAAAACCTTGTTTTTATTTGTGTTCTGTGTTAGGCAGAGCATAAAAAAAATATGGAACGCATTCACAACAAGTTTTTTTCTTACACCAAATCAATTCTACAAAAACCAGGAAAAGACAGTCCAGCCCCCCTAGATGGTGTAAAGCAAAGTACGCTGAATCTTCTGCCCGTGTGAGGACGACCCAGTGGACAGGGTCAGAGGACAAAGAATAAAAAATGGCCCCCTTTGGATTGTAAGCTCTACGAGCAGGGCCCTCCTCTTCCTTCTTTATTGAATTGTATTTTTAGTGCATTTTTCTCCCCTCTTTTTTCTTAGGGTCAATTCACACCACATGCGGTGCAGTGCGTTTTTTCTCTGCATCAAAAACGCATGGATAGTAGGTTATATGGTTTTCAATGGCATAGTTCACACCAGTGCAGGCAGCATTCCAGCGCGTTCCAGTTCCAGAAAAAAAAAAAAAGAAAGTAAAACGTGCTGCATTTTTCCTGCACCGAACTGCACTGGAACGCTGTAAAACATATAAAAATCACACCGGAATGCACCTAAACGCACCAAAAATGCACTGGAACACACATCCTTATTTTACGGTGAAGAAAAAAGGCAGGGAAAAAGTGCACCGGAACGTGCCAAAAAGGTATCAAAAACGCACTGGAATGCATCAAAAACACGTGAAAACGCGCATGCAAAAAAGTCTCCTGAAAGGCACCCGGACTGCTTTTCAATGGTGTGAACTGGCCCTTAACCCTAAATAAGGACATGTGCATTCCAGTGCATTTTTGGTGCGTTTTTCAGCGTTCCAGTGCAGAAAAAATGCAGCACGTTCTACTCTTTTTTTTTTTTTTTTTTGGAACTGACCGCACTGCTGTGAACTATGCCGTTGAAAACCGTACAACCTATTCTCCATGCATTTTTTTTTTTTTTTGATGCGGATAAAAAAACACACTGCACCGCAAGTGGTGTGAACTGGCCCTAAGTGTGCTCCTAGGGAGTGCTTTCTGACTGCAGGGGAGGTGCTTAACTGGAGGAACTGCTTAGCAGAAACACAAGATCTCCATCTTGCCCTTTGACAGACCGCTGTTCTTCCTCTCTTGTGAACGATCGGCGGGTCCCAGTGGACATCACGTCCACCAGAGCCGCTGATTGGCTACAGCGGGAGCCCAGGTTGCTGGTGGTGCGTGATCCAGACCCTGCGCACGAAGTCACGTACAGGTACACGATTTGGCGCAGGAGCGCCGCCCTGCCGCAGTACATCTGCGTTGGGTGCTCCATAAGTGGTAATGTACAGGGAGGAGTGAGACTCTTCTTATATGCTTTCATATCTATCGTATCTATGTATAGTACACTCTTCAAATTTGCTTTAAAATGCATGGTTTTCCCTTTTATGAACAAGAAAGTAATGGCGTTATGCTGTTGGGCCGGTATAATAATGCTATGGGGCTGGTATGAAATTTTTTCCAGGGCTGAATTTTATTCCCAGTCCGGCCCTGGGTTTTGCCACAGGAACAGCCTTATGGGTGGAGGGAGAGGTGTCTCCCCCCCCTCCCTCCTGCCGCTTCCCGGTCATTTTTCCCGCTTACTGGACCCGCCGGTAGCGGGGAAAGCGATTTGGTCTGCTCTCCCGTCAGGCAGGAAGTTCAGTGAGGGCAAGATGGCCCCACTCCACTCTATGGCCTTGGAGGACCAGAGCAATGTCATGCGTCGCTTCCTAGCAACGGATTTAAAGAGCCCATTTTCTTTGACCCCAGATCTCAGATTAAAGAGTTTCTGTCATGCTTATTTCGATCACAAGGGATGTTTACATTCCTTTTAATAGGAATAAAAGTGATCAAATTTTTTTTTTTTAAAAACTGTAAAAATAAAAGATAAAATAAATAGGAAAAAAAATAAATAAAGCGCCCCGTCCCCGTTAGCTTGCGCGCAAAAGCGAATGCATATGCAAGTCGTACCCACATATGTAAACTGTGTTCAAACCACACACGTGAGGTATCAACGCGATCGTTAGAGCGAGAGCAATAGTTTGAGCCCTAGACCTCCTCTGTAACTGTAAACTGGTAACCTGCATAAATGTTTAAAATGTCGCCTATGGGGATTTTTAGGTACCAATGTTTGTCGCCATTCCAAGAGCGTGCGCAATTTTGAAGCTTGACATGTTGGGTATCTATTTACTCGGCGTAACATTATCTTTCACATTATAAAAAAAAATTGGGCTGACTTTACTGTTTTCTAATTTTTTAATTTAAAAAAGTGAATTTTTTCCCAAAAAGTTGCGTTTGTAAGACCGCTGCGCAAATACGGTGTGCTAAAAAATTATTGCAACCATCTCCATTTTATTCTCTAGGGTCTCTGCTAAAAAGAAATATATATTCTTTGGGGGGTTTTAAGTCATTTTCTAGCCAAAAAATCCCTAAACTGATGTTAAATTGTAAGCAACAAGTGTCAGAAAAATGGCCGGATTAGACCAAAATAAATTTTGAACTTAGAGAGGGGGTAGAATTGTAATATTTTCATCTATACATTCCAAACTCATTCTATAAATGACCGTCTTCCTGAGGAATAATGTCTGTGAAATGAAAATTTGATTTTAATAAGAATAAAGCACATTGTGTGAGGGCAAATCGCTGTATGGAAGTTAGCTGCCCAGCTAGGAAAGCATACCCCGCCCACCAGCCAACCGGAAGCATTTTTGGAGCACAGACCCCGCCCACCAGCCAACCGGAAGCATTTTTGGAGCACAGACCCCGCCCACCAGCCAGTAAACAGTCTAGTATGGTCTTTGAAAACGGCTTGCTCCCAATATGCATCTCCTGATTTACAAACGGTGATTTGCCTTATTTTTTTGTATCTTATAATCAACTTTTTATTTCACAGACATTATTCCTCGATAGATACAATCAGTTTGGGACGTATAGAGGAAAAAAAAAAAAAATGGTACCCTCTCCCTAAGTTGACCATGTTTAATATCATAGGGTATAAATAGTGCTGAAAACCTTGTTTTTATTTGTGTTCTGTGTTAGGCAGAGCATAAAAAAAATATGGAACGCATTCACAACAAGTTTTTTTCTTACACCAAATCAATTCTACAAAAACCAGGAAAAGACAGTCCAGCCCCCCTAGATGGTGTAAAGCAAAGTACGCTGAATCTTCTGCCCGTGTGAGGACGACCCAGTGGACAGGGTCAGAGGACAAAGAATAAAAAATGGCCCCCTTTGGATTGTAAGCTCTACGAGCAGGGCCCTCCTCTTCCTTCTTTATTGAATTGTATTTTTAGTGCATTTTTCTCCCCTCTTTTTTCTTAGGGTCAATTCACACCACATGCGGTGCAGTGCGTTTTTTCTCTGCATCAAAAACGCATGGATAGTAGGTTATATGGTTTTCAATGGCATAGTTCACACCAGTGCAGGCAGCATTCCAGCGCGTTCCAGTTCCAGAAAAAAAAAAAAAGAAAGTAAAACGTGCTGCATTTTTCCTGCACCGAACTGCACTGGAACGCTGTAAAACATATAAAAATCACACCGGAATGCACCTAAACGCACCAAAAATGCACTGGAACACACATCCTTATTTTACGGTGAAGAAAAAAGGCAGGGAAAAAGTGCACCGGAACGTGCCAAAAAGGTATCAAAAACGCACTGGAATGCATCAAAAACACGTGAAAACGCGCATGCAAAAAAGTCTCCTGAAAGGCACCCGGACTGCTTTTCAATGGTGTGAACTGGCCCTTAACCCTAAATAAGGACATGTGCATTCCAGTGCATTTTTGGTGCGTTTTTCAGCGTTCCAGTGCAGAAAAAATGCAGCACGTTCTACTCTTTTTTTTTTTTTTTTTTGGAACTGACCGCACTGCTGTGAACTATGCCGTTGAAAACCGTACAACCTATTCTCCATGCATTTTTTTTTTTTTTTGATGCGGATAAAAAAACACACTGCACCGCAAGTGGTGTGAACTGGCCCTAAGTGTGCTCCTAGGGAGTGCTTTCTGACTGCAGGGGAGGTGCTTAACTGGAGGAACTGCTTAGCAGAAACACAAGATCTCCATCTTGCCCTTTGACAGACCGCTGTTCTTCCTCTCTTGTGAACGATCGGCGGGTCCCAGTGGACATCACGTCCACCGGAGCCGCTGATTGGCTACAGCGGGAGCCCAGGTTGCTGGTGGTGCGTGATCCAGACCCTGCGCACGAAGTCACGTACAGGTACACGATTTGGCGCAGGAGCGCCGCCCTGCCGCAGTACATCTGCGTTGGGTGCTCCATAAGTGGTAATGTACAGGGAGGAGTGAGACTCTTCTTATATGCTTTCATATCTATCGTATCTATGTATAGTACACTCTTCAAATTTGCTTTAAAATGCATGGTTTTCCCTTTTATGAACAAGAAAGTAATGGCGTTATGCTGTTGGGCCGGTATAATAATGCTATGGGGCTGGTATGAAATTTTTTCCAGGGCTGAATTTTATTCCCAGTCCGGCCCTGGGTTTTGCCACAGGAACAGCCTTATGGGTGGAGGGAGAGGTGTCTCCCCCCCCCTCCCTCCTGCCGCTTCCCGGTCATTTTTCCCGCTTACTGGACCTGCCGGTAGCGGGGAAAGCGATTTGGTCTGCTCTCCCGTCAGGCAGGAAGTTCAGTGAGGGCAAGATGGCCCCACTCCACTCTATGGCCTTGGAGGACCAGAGCAATGTCATGCGTCGCTTCCTAGCAACGGATTTAAAGAGCCCATTTTCTTTGACCCCAGATCTCAGATTAAAGAGTTTCTGTCATGCTTATTTCGATCACAAGGGATGTTTACATTCCTTTTAATAGGAATAAAAGTGATCAAATTTTTTTTTTTTAAAAACTGTAAAAATAAAAGATAAAATAAATAGGAAAAAAAATAAATAAAGCGCCCCGTCCCCGTTAGCTTGCGCGCAAAAGCGAATGCATATGCAAGTCGTACCCACATATGTAAACTGTGTTCAAACCACACACGTGAGGTATCAACGCGATCGTTAGAGCGAGAGCAATAGTTTGAGCCCTAGACCTCCTCTGTAACTGTAAACTGGTAACCTGCATAAATGTTTAAAATGTCGCCTATGGGGATTTTTAGGTACCAATGTTTGTCGCCATTCCAAGAGCGTGCGCAATTTTGAAGCTTGACATGTTGGGTATCTATTTACTCGGCGTAACATTATCTTTCACATTATAAAAAAAAATTGGGCTGACTTTACTGTTTTCTAATTTTTTAATTTAAAAAAGTGAATTTTTTCCCAAAAAGTTGCGTTTGTAAGACCGCTGCGCAAATACGGTGTGCTAAAAAATTATTGCAACCATCTCCATTTTATTCTCTAGGGTCTCTGCTAAAAAGAAATATATATTCTTTGGGGGGTTTTAAGTCATTTTCTAGCCAAAAAATCCCTAAACTGATGTTAAATTGTAAGCAACAAGTGTCAGAAAAATGGCCGGATTAGACCAAAATAAATTTTGAACTTAGGGAGGGGGTAGAATTGTAATATTTTCATCTATACATTCCAAACTCATTCTATAAATGACCGTCTTCCTGAGGAATAATGTCTGTGAAATGAAAATTTGATTTTAATAAGAATAAAGCACATTGTGTGAGGGCAAATCGCTGTATGGAAGTTAGCTGCCCAGCTAGGAAAGCATACCCCGCCCACCAGCCAACCGGAAGCATTTTTGGAGCACAGACCCCGCCCACCAGCCAGTAAACAGTCTAGTATGGTCTTTGAAAACGGCTTGCTCCCAATATGCATTTCCTGATTTACAAACGGTGATTTGCCTTATTTTTTTGTATCTTATAATCAACTTTTTATTTCACAGACATTATTCCTCGATAGATACAATCAGTTTGGGACGTATAGAGGAAAAAAAAAAAATGGTACCCTCTCCCTAAGTTGACCATGTTTAATATCATAGGGTATAAATAGTGCTGAAAACCTTGTTTTTATTTGTGTTCTGTGTTAGGCAGAGCATAAAAAAAATATGGAACGCATTCACAACAAGTTTTTTTCTTACACCAAATCAATTCTACAAAAACCAGGAAAAGACAGTCCAGCCCCCCTAGATGGTGTAAAGCAAAGTACGCTGAATCTTCTGCCCGTGTGAGGACGACCCAGTGGACAGGGTCAGAGGACAAAGAATAAAAAATGGCCCCCTTTGGATTGTAAGCTCTACCAGCAGGGCCCTCCTCTTCCTTCTTTATTGAATTGTATTTTTAGTGCATTTTTCTCCCCTCTTTTTTCTTAGGGTCAATTCACAACACATGCGGTACAGTGCGTTTTTTCTCTGCATCAAAAACGCATGGATAGTAGGTTATATGGTTTTCAATGGCATAGTTCACACCAGTGCAGGCAGCATTCCAGCGCGTTCCAGTTCCAGAAAAAAAAAAAAAAAGAAAGTAAAACGTGCTGCATTTTTCCTGCACCGAACTGCACTGGAACGCTGTAAAACATATAAAAATCACACCGGAATGCACCTAAACGCACCAAAAATGCACTGGAACACACATCCTTATTTTACGGTGAAGAAAAAGGCAGGGAAAAAGTGCACCGGAACGTGCCAAAAAGGTATCAAAAACGCACTGGAATGCATCAAAAACACGTGAAAACGCGCATGCAAAAAAGTCTCCTGAAAGGCACCCGGACTGCTTTTCAATGGTGTGAACTGGCCCTTAACCCTAAATAAGGACATGTGCATTCCAGTGCATTTTTGGTGCGTTTTTCAGCGTTCCAGTGCAGAAAAAATGCAGCACGTTCTACTCTTTTTTTTTTTTTTTTTTCTGGAACTGACCGCACTGCTGTGAACTATGCCGTTGAAAACTGTACAACCCATGCATTTTTTTTTTTTTTTTTTTGATGCGGATAAAAAAACACACTGCACCGCAAGTGGTGTGAACTGGCCCTAAGTGTGCTCCTAGGGAGTGCTTTCTAACTGCAGGGGAGGTGCTTAACTGGAGGAACTGCTTAGCAGAAACACAAGATCTCCATCTTGCCCTTTGACAGACCGCTGTTCTTCCTCTCTTGTGAACGATCGGCGGGTCCCAGTGGACATCACGTCCACCGGAGCCGCTGATTGGCTACAGCGGGAGCCCAGGTTGCTGGTGGTGCGTGATCCAGACCCTGCGCACGAAGTCACGTACAGGTACACGATTTGGCGCAGAAGCGCCGCCCTGCCGCAGTACATCTGCGTTGGGTGCTCCATAAGTGGTAATGTACAGGGAGGAGTGAGACTCTTCTTATATGCTTTCATATCTATCGTATCTATGTATAGTACACTCTTCAAATTTGCTTTAAAATGCATGGTTTTCCCTTTTATGAACAAGAAAGTAATGGCGTTATGCTGTTGGGCCGGTATAATAATGCTATGGGGCTGGTATGAAATTTTTTCCAGGGCTGAATTTTATTCCCAGTCCGGCCCTGGGTTTTGCCACAGGAACAGCCTTATGGGTGGAGGGAGAGGTGTCTCCCCCCCTCCCTCCTGCCGCTTCCCGGTCATTTTTCCCGCTTACTGGACCCGCCGGTAGCGGGGAAAGCGATTTGGTCTGCTCTCCCGTCAGGCAGGAAGTTCAGTGAGGGCAAGATGGCCCCACTCCACTCTATGGCCTTGGAGGACCAGAGCAATGTCATGCGTCGCTTCCTAGCAACGGATTTAAAGAGCCCATTTTCTTTGACCCCAGATCTCAGATTAAAGAGTTTCTGTCATGCTTATTTCGATCACAAGGGATGTTTACATTCCTTTTAATAGGAATAAAAGTGATCAAATTTTTTTTTTTAAAAACTGTAAAAATAAAAGATAAAATAAATAGGAAAAAAAATAAATAAAGCGCCCCGTCCCCATTAGCTTGCGCGCAAAAGCGAATGCATATGCAAGTCGTACCCACATATGTAAACTGTGTTCAAACCACACACGTGAGGTATCAACGCGATCGTTAGAGCGAGAGCAATAGTTTGAGCCCTAGACCTCCTCTGTAACTGTAAACTGGTAACCTGCATAAATGTTTAAAATGTCGCCTATGGGGATTTTTAGGTACCAATGTTTGTCGCCATTCCAAGAGCGTGCGCAATTTTGAAGCTTGACATGTTGGGTATCTATTTACTCGGCGTAACATTATCTTTCACATTATAAAAAAAAAATTGGGCTGACTTTACTGTTTTCTAATTTTTTAATTTAAAAAAGTGAATTTTTTCCCAAAAAGTTGCGTTTGTAAGACCGCTGCGCAAATACGGTGTGCTAAAAAATTATTGCAACCATCTCCATTTTATTCTCTAGGGTCTCTGCTAAAAAGAAATATATATTCTTTGGGGGGTTTTAAGTCATTTTCTAGCCAAAAAATCCCTAAACTGATGTTAAATTGTAAGCAACAAGTGTCAGAAAAATGGCCGGATTAGACCAAAATAAATTTTGAACTTAGGGAGGGGGTAGAATTGTAATATTTTCATCTATACATTCCAAACTCATTCTATAAATGACCGTCTTCCTGAGGAATAATGTCTGTGAAATGAAAATTTGATTTTAATAAGAATAAAGCACATTGTGTGAGGGCAAATCGCTGTATGGAAGTTAGCTGCCCAGCTAGGAAAGCATACCCCGCCCACCAGCCAACCGGAAGCATTTTTGGAGCACAGACCCCGCCCACCAGCCAGTAAACAGTCTAGTATGGTCTTTGAAAACGGCTTGCTCCCAATATGCATCTCCTGATTTACAAACGGTGATTTGCCTTATTTTTTTGTATCTTATAATCAACTTTTTATTTCACAGACATTATTCCTCGATAGATACGATCAGTTTGGGACGTATAGAGGAAAAAAAAAAAAATGGTACCCTCTCCCTAAGTTGACCATGTTTAATATCATAGGGTATAAATAGTGCTGAAAACCTTGTTTTTATTTGTGTTCTGTGTTAGGCAGAGCATAAAAAAAATATGGAACACATTCACCACAAGTTTTTTTCTTACACCAAATCAATTCTACAAAAACCAGGAAAAGACAGTCCAGCCCCCCTAGATGGTGTAAAGCAAAGTACGCTGAATCTTCTGCCTGTGTGAGGACGACCCAGTGGACAGGGTCAGAGGACAAAGAATAAAAAATGGCCCCCTTTGGATTGTAAGCTCTACGAGCAGGGCCCTCCTCTTCCTTCTTTATTGAATTGTATTTTTAGTGCATTTTTCTCCCCTCTTTTTTCTTAGGGTCAATTCACACCACATGCGGTGCAGTGCGTTTTTTCTCTGCATCAAAAACGCATTGGATAGTAGGTTATATGGTTTTCAATGGCATAGTTCACACCAGTGCAGGCAGCATTCCAGCGCGTTCCAGTTCCAGAGAAAAAAAAAAAGAAAGTAAAACGTGCTGCATTTTTCCTGCACCGAACTGCACTGGAACGCTGTAAAACATATAAAAATCACACCGGAATGCACCTAAACGCACCAAAAATGCACTGGAACACACATCCTTATTTTACGGTGAAGAAAAAAGGCAGGGGAAAAAGTGCACCGGAACGTGCCAAAAAGGTATCAAAAACGCACTGGAATGCATCAAAAACACGTGAAAACGCGCATGCAAAAAAGTCTCCTGAAAGGCACCCGGACTGCTTTTCAATGGTGTGAACTGGCCCTTAACCCTAAATAGGGACATGTGCATTCCAGTGCATTTTTGGTGCGTTTTTCAGCGTTCCAGTACAGAAAAAATGCAGCACGTTCTACTCTTTTTTTTTTTTTTTTCTGGAACTGACCGCACTGCTGTGAACTATGCCGTTGAAAACCGTACAACCTATTCTCCATGCATTTTTTTTTTTTGATGCGGATAAAAAAACACACTGCACCGCAAGTGGTGTGAACTGGCCCTAAGTGTGCTCCTAGGGAGTGCTTTCTAACTGCAGGGGAGGTGCTTAACTGGAGGAACTGCTTAGCAGAAACACAAGATCTCCATCTTGCCCTTTGACAGACCGCTGTTCTTCCTCTCTTGTGAATGATCGGCGGGTCCCAGTGGACATCACGTCCACCGGAGCCGCTGATTGGCTATAGCGGGAGCCCAGGTTGCTGGTGGTGCGTGATCCAGACCCTGCGCACGAAGTCACGTACAGGTACACGATTTGGCGCAGGAGCGCCGCCCTGCCGCAGTACATCTGCGTTGGGTGCTCCATAAGTGGTAATGTACAGGGAGGAGTGAGACTCTTCTTATATGCTTTCATATCTATCGTATCTATGTATAGTACACTCTTCAAATTTGCTTTAAAATGCATGGTTTTCCCTTTTATGAACAAGAAAGTAATGGCGTTATGCTGTTGGGCCGGTATAATAATGCTATGGGGCTGGTATGAAATTTTTTCCAGGGCTGAATTTTATTCCCAGTCCGGCCCTGGGTTTTGCCACAGGAACAGCCTTATGGGTGGAGGGAGAGGTGTCTCCCCCCCTCCCTCCTGCCGCTTCCCGGTCATTTTTCCCGCTTACTGGACCCGCCGGTAGCGGGGAAAGTGATTTGGTCTGCTCTCCCGTCAGGCAGGAAGTTCAGTGAGGGCAAGATGGCCCCACTCCACTCTATGGCCTTGGAGGACCAGAGCAATGTCATGCGTCGCTTCCTAGCAACGGATTTAAAGAGCCCATTTTCTTTGACCCCAGATCTCAGATTAAAGAGTTTCTGTCATGCTTATTTCGATCACAAGGGATGTTTACATTCCTTTTAATAGGAATAAAAGTGATCAAATTTTTTTTTTTTTAAAAAACTGTAAAAATAAAAGATAAAATAAATAGGAAAAAAAATAAATAAAGCGCCCCGTCCCCGTTAGCTTGCGCGCAAAAGCGAATGCATATGCAAGTCGTACCCACATATGTAAACTGTGTTCAAACCACACACGTGAGGTATCAACGCGATCGTTAGAGCGAGAGCAATAGTTTGAGCCCTAGACCTCCTCTGTAACTGTAAACTGGTAACCTGCATAAATGTTTAAAATGTCGCCTATGGGGATTTTTAGGTACCAATGTTTGTCGCCATTCCAAGAGCGTGCGCAATTTTGAAGCTTGACATGTTGGGTATCTATTTACTCGGCGTAACATTATCTTTCACATTATAAAAAAAAAATTGGGCTGACTTTACTGTTTTCTAATTTTTTAATTTAAAAAAGTGAATTTTTTCCCAAAAAGTTGCGTTTGTAAGACCGCTGCGCAAATACGGTGTGCTAAAAAATTATTGCAACCATCTCCATTTTATTCTCTAGGGTCTCTGCTAAAAAGAAATATATATTCTTTGGGGGGTTTTAAGTCATTTTCTAGCCAAAAAATCCCTAAACTGATGTTAAATTGTAAGCAACAAGTGTCAGAAAAATGGCCGGATTAGACCAAAATAAATTTTGAACTTAGGGAGGGGGTAGAATTGTAATATTTTCATCTATACATTCCAAACTCATTCTATAAATGACCGTCTTCCTGAGGAATAATGTCTGTGAAATGAAAATTTGATTTTAATAAGAATAAAGCACATTGTGTGAGGGCAAATCGCTGTATGGAAGTTAGCTGCCCAGCTAGGAAAGCATACCCCGCCCACCAGCCAACCGGAAGCATTTTTGGAGCACAGACCCCGCCCACCAGCCAGTAAACAGTCTAGTATGGTCTTTGAAAACGGCTTGCTCCCAATATGCATCTCCTGATTTACAAACGGTGATTTGCCTTATTTTTTTGTATCTTATAATCAACTTTTTATTTCACAGACATTATTCCTCGATAGATACAATCAGTTTGGGACGTATAGAGGAAAAAAAAAAAAATGGTACCCTCTCCCTAAGTTGACCATGTTTAATATCATAGGGTATAAATAGTGCTGAAAACCTTGTTTTTATTTGTGTTCTGTGTTAGGCAGAGCATAAAAAAAAATATGGAACGCATTCACAACAAGTTTTTTTCTTACACCAAATCAATTCTACAAAAACCAGGAAAAGACAGTCCAGCCCCCCTAGATGGTGTAAAGCAAAGTACGCTGAATCTTCTGCCCGTGTGAGGACGACCCAGTGGACAGGGTCAGAGGACAAAGAATAAAAAATGGCCCCCTTTGGATTGTAAGCTCTACCAGCAGGGCCCTCCTCTTCCTTCTTTATTGAATTGTATTTTTAGTGCATTTTTCTCCCCTCTTTTTTCTTAGGGTCAATTCACAACACATGCGGTACAGTGCGTTTTTTCTCTGCATCAAAAACGCATGGATAGTAGGTTATATGGTTTTCAATGGCATAGTTCACACCAGTGCAGGCAGCATTCCAGCGCGTTCCAGTTCCAGAAAAAAAAAAAAAAAGAAAGTAAAACGTGCTGCATTTTTCCTGCACCGAACTGCACTGGAACGCTGTAAAACATATAAAAATCACACCGGAATGCACCTAAACGCACCAAAAATGCACTGGAACACACATCCTTATTTTACGGTGAAGAAAAAAGGCAGGGAAAAAGTGCACCGGAACGTGCCAAAAAGGTATCAAAAACGCACTGGAATGCATCAAAAACACGTGAAAACGCGCATGCAAAAAAGTCTCCTGAAAGGCCCCCGGACTGCTTTTCAATGGTGTGAACTGGCCCTTAACCCTAAATAGGGACATGTGCATTCCAGTGCATTTTTGGTGCGTTTTTCAGCGTTCCAGTGCAGAAAAAATGCAGCACGTTCTACTCTTTTTTTTTTTTTTTTTTCCTGGAACTGACCGCACTGCTGTGAACTATGCCGTTGAAAACCGTACAACCTATTCTCCATGCATTTTTTTTTTTATTTGATGCGGATAAAATAACACACTGCACCGCAAGTGGTGTGAACTGGCCCTAAGTGTGCTCCTAGGGAGTGCTTTCTAACTGCAGGGGAGGTGCTTAACTGGAGGAACTGCTTAGCAGAAACACAAGATCTCCATCTTGCCCTTTGACAGACCGCTGTTCTTCCTCTCTTGTGAACGATCGGCGGGTCCCAGTGGACATCACGTCCACCGGAGCCGCTGATTGGCTACAGCGGGAGCCCAGGTTGCTGGTGGTGCGTGATCCAGACCCTGCGCACGAAGTCACGTACAGGTACACGATTTGGCGCAGGAGCGCCGCCCTGCCGCAGTACATCTGCGTTGGGTGCTCCATAAGTGGTAATGTACAGGGAGGAGTGAGACTCTTCTTATATGCTTTCATATCTATCGTATCTATGTATAGTACACTCTTCAAATTTGCTTTAAAATGCATGGTTTTCCCTTTTATGAACAAGAAAGTAATGGCGTTATGCTGTTGGGCCGGTATAATAATGCTATGGGGCTGGTATGAAATTTTTTCCAGGGCTGAATTTTATTCCCAGTCCGGCCCTGGGTTTTGCCACAGGAACAGCCTTATGGGTGGAGGGAGAGGTGTCTCCCCCCCTCCCTCCTGCCGCTTCCCGGTCATTTTTCCCGCTTACTGGACCCGCCGGTAGCGGGGAAAGTGATTTGGTCTGCTCTCCCGTCAGGCAGGAAGTTCAGTGAGGGCAAGATGGCCCCACTCCACTCTATGGCCTTGGAGGACCAGAGCAATGTCATGCGTCGCTTCCTAGCAACGGATTTAAAGAGCCCATTTTCTTTGACCCCAGATCTCAGATTAAAGAGTTTCTGTCATGCTTATTTCGATCACAAGGGATGTTTACATTCCTTTTAATAGGAATAAAAGTGATCAAATTTTTTTTTTTTTAAAAAACTGTAAAAATAAAAGATAAAATAAATAGGAAAAAAAATAAATAAAGCGCCCCGTCCCCGTTAGCTTGCGCGCAAAAGCGAATGCATATGCAAGTCGTACCCACATATGTAAACTGTGTTCAAACCACACACGTGAGGTATCAACGCGATCGTTAGAGCGAGAGCAATAGTTTGAGCCCTAGACCTCCTCTGTAACTGTAAACTGGTAACCTGCATAAATGTTTAAAATGTCGCCTATGGGGATTTTTAGGTACCAATGTTTGTCGCCATTCCAAGAGCGTGCGCAATTTTGAAGCTTGACATGTTGGGTATCTATTTACTCGGCGTAACATTATCTTTCACATTATAAAAAAAAAATTGGGCTGACTTTACTGTTTTCTAATTTTTTAATTTAAAAAAGTGAATTTTTTCCCAAAAAGTTGCGTTTGTAAGACCGCTGCGCAAATACGGTGTGCTAAAAAATTATTGCAACCATCTCCATTTTATTCTCTAGGGTCTCTGCTAAAAAGAAATATATATTCTTTGGGGGGTTTTAAGTCATTTTCTAGCCAAAAAATCCCTAAACTGATGTTAAATTGTAAGCAACAAGTGTCAGAAAAATGGCCGGATTAGACCAAAATAAATTTTGAACTTAGGGAGGGGGTAGAATTGTAATATTTTCATCTATACATTCCAAACTCATTCTATAAATGACCGTCTTCCTGAGGAATAATGTCTGTGAAATGAAAATTTGATTTTAATAAGAATAAAGCACATTGTGTGAGGGCAAATCGCTGTATGGAAGTTAGCTGCCCAGCTAGGAAAGCATACCCCGCCCACCAGCCAACCGGAAGCATTTTTGGAGCACAGACCCCGCCCACCAGCCAGTAAACAGTCTAGTATGGTCTTTGAAAACGGCTTGCTCCCAATATGCATCTCCTGATTTACAAACGGTGATTTGCCTTATTTTTTTGTATCTTATAATCAACTTTTTATTTCACAGACATTATTCCTCGATAGATACAATCAGTTTGGGACGTATAGAGGAAAAAAAAAAAAATGGTACCCTCTCCCTAAGTTGACCATGTTTAATATCATAGGGTATAAATAGTGCTGAAAACCTTGTTTTTATTTGTGTTCTGTGTTAGGCAGAGCATAAAAAAAAATATGGAACGCATTCACAACAAGTTTTTTTCTTACACCAAATCAATTCTACAAAAACCAGGAAAAGACAGTCCAGCCCCCCTAGATGGTGTAAAGCAAAGTACGCTGAATCTTCTGCCCGTGTGAGGACGACCCAGTGGACAGGGTCAGAGGACAAAGAATAAAAAATGGCCCCCTTTGGATTGTAAGCTCTACCAGCAGGGCCCTCCTCTTCCTTCTTTATTGAATTGTATTTTTAGTGCATTTTTCTCCCCTCTTTTTTCTTAGGGTCAATTCACAACACATGCGGTACAGTGCGTTTTTTCTCTGCATCAAAAACGCATGGATAGTAGGTTATATGGTTTTCAATGGCATAGTTCACACCAGTGCAGGCAGCATTCCAGCGCGTTCCAGTTCCAGAAAAAAAAAAAAAAAGAAAGTAAAACGTGCTGCATTTTTCCTGCACCGAACTGCACTGGAACGCTGTAAAACATATAAAAATCACACCGGAATGCACCTAAACGCACCAAAAATGCACTGGAACACACATCCTTATTTTACGGTGAAGAAAAAAGGCAGGGAAAAAGTGCACCGGAACGTGCCAAAAAGGTATCAAAAACGCACTGGAATGCATCAAAAACACGTGAAAACGCGCATGCAAAAAAGTCTCCTGAAAGGCCCCCGGACTGCTTTTCAATGGTGTGAACTGGCCCTTAACCCTAAATAGGGACATGTGCATTCCAGTGCATTTTTGGTGCGTTTTTCAGCGTTCCAGTGCAGAAAAAATGCAGCACGTTCTACTCTTTTTTTTTTTTTTTTTTCTGGAACTGACCGCACTGCTGTGAACTATGCCGTTGAAAACCGTACAACCTATTCTCCATGCATTTTTTTTTTTATTTGATGCGGATAAAAAAACACACTGCACCGCAAGTGGTGTGAACTGGCCCTAAGTGTGCTCCTAGGGAGTGCTTTCTAACTGCAGGGGAGGTGCTTAACTGGAGGAACTGCTTAGCAGAAACACAAGATCTCCATCTTGCCCTTTGACAGACCGCTGTTCTTCCTCTCTTGTGAACGATCGGCGGGTCCCAGTGGACATCACGTCCACCGGAGCCGCTGATTGGCTACAGCGGGAGCCCAGGTTGCTGGTGGTGCGTGATCCAGACCCTGCGCACGAAGTCACGTACAGGTACACGATTTGGCGCAGGAGCGCCGCCCTGCCGCAGTACATCTGCGTTGGGTGCTCCATAAGTGGTAATGTACAGGGAGGAGTGAGACTCTTCTTATATGCTTTCATATCTATCGTATCTATGTATAGTACACTCTTCAAATTTGCTTTAAAATGCATGGTTTTCCCTTTTATGAACAAGAAAGTAATGGCGTTATGCTGTTGGGCCGGTATAATAATGCTATGGGGCTGGTATGAAATTTTTTCCAGGGCTGAATTTTATTCCCAGTCCGGCCCTGGGTTTTGCCACAGGAACAGCCTTATGGGTGGAGGGAGAGGTGTCTCCCCCCCTCCCTCCTGCCGCTTCCCGGTCATTTTTCCCGCTTACTGGACCCGCCGGTAGCGGGGAAAGTGATTTGGTCTGCTCTCCCGTCAGGCAGGAAGTTCAGTGAGGGCAAGATGGCCCCACTCCACTCTATGGCCTTGGAGGACCAGAGCAATGTCATGCGTCGCTTCCTAGCAACGGATTTAAAGAGCCCATTTTCTTTGACCCCAGATCTCAGATTAAAGAGTTTCTGTCATGCTTATTTCGATCACAAGGGATGTTTACATTCCTTTTAATAGGAATAAAAGTGATCAAATTTTTTTTTTTTTAAAAAACTGTAAAAATAAAAGATAAAATAAATAGGAAAAAAAATAAATAAAGCGCCCCGTCCCCGTTAGCTTGCGCGCAAAAGCGAATGCATATGCAAGTCGTACCCACATATGTAAACTGTGTTCAAACCACACACGTGAGGTATCAACGCGATCGTTAGAGCGAGAGCAATAGTTTGAGCCCTAGACCTCCTCTGTAACTGTAAACTGGTAACCTGCATAAATGTTTAAAATGTCGCCTATGGGGATTTTTAGGTACCAATGTTTGTCGCCATTCCAAGAGCGTGCGCAATTTTGAAGCTTGACATGTTGGGTATCTATTTACTCGGCGTAACATTATCTTTCACATTATAAAAAAAAAATTGGGCTGACTTTACTGTTTTCTAATTTTTTAATTTAAAAAAGTGAATTTTTTCCCAAAAAGTTGCGTTTGTAAGACCGCTGCGCAAATACGGTGTGCTAAAAAATTATTGCAACCATCTCCATTTTATTCTCTAGGGTCTCTGCTAAAAAGAAATATATATTCTTTGGGGGGTTTTAAGTCATTTTCTAGCCAAAAAATCCCTAAACTGATGTTAAATTGTAAGCAACAAGTGTCAGAAAAATGGCCGGATTAGACCAAAATAAATTTTGAACTTAGGGAGGGGGTAGAATTGTAATATTTTCATCTATACATTCCAAACTCATTCTATAAATGACCGTCTTCCTGAGGAATAATGTCTGTGAAATGAAAATTTGATTTTAATAAGAATAAAGCACATTGTGTGAGGGCAAATCGCTGTATGGAAGTTAGCTGCCCAGCTAGGAAAGCATACCCCGCCCACCAGCCAACCGGAAGCATTTTTGGAGCACAGACCCCGCCCACCAGCCAGTAAACAGTCTAGTATGGTCTTTGAAAACGGCTTGCTCCCAATATGCATCTCCTGATTTACAAACGGTGATTTGCCTTATTTTTTTGTATCTTATAATCAACTTTTTATTTCACAGACATTATTCCTCGATAGATACAATCAGTTTGGGACGTATAGAGGAAAAAAAAAAAAAATGGTACCCTCTCCCTAAGTTGACCATGTTTAATATCATAGGGTATAAATAGTGCTGAAAACCTTGTTTTTATTTGTGTTCTGTGTTAGGCAGAGCATAAAAAAAATATGGAACGCATTCACAACAAGTTTTTTTCTTACACCAAATCAATTCTACAAAAACCAGGAAAAGACAGTCCAGCCCCCCTAGATGGTGTAAAGCAAAGTACGCTGAATCTTCTGCCCGTGTGAGGACGACCCAGTGGACAGGGTCAGAGGACAAAGAATAAAAAATGGCCCCCTTTGGATTGTAAGCTCTACGAGCAGGGCCCTCCTCTTCCTTCTTTATTGAATTGTATTTTTAGTGCATTTTTCTCCCCTCTTTTTTCTTAGGGTCAATTCACACCACATGCGGTGCAGTGCGTTTTTTCTCTGCATCAAAAACGCATGGATAGTAGGTTATATGGTTTTCAATGGCATAGTTCACACCAGTGCAGGCAGCATTCCAGCGCGTTCCAGTTCAAGAAAAAAAAAAAAAAGAAAGTAAAACGTGCTGCATTTTTCCTGCACTGGAACGCTGTAAAACATATAAAAATCACACCGGAATGCACCTAAACGCACCAAAAATGCACTGGAACACACATCCTTATTTTACGGTGAAGAAAAAAGGCAGGGAAAAAGTGCACCGGAACGTGCCAAAAAGGTATCAAAAACGCACTGGAATGCATCAAAAACACGTGAAAACGCGCATGCAAAAAAGTCTCCTGAAAGGCACCCGGACTGCTTTTCAATGGTGTGAACTGACCCTTAACCCTAAATAAGGACATGTGCATTCCAGTGCATTTTTGGTGCGTTTTTCAGCGTTCCAGTACAGAAAAAATGCAGCACGTTCTACTCTTTTTTTTTTTTTTTTTTTTGGAACTGACCGCACTGCTGTGAACTATGCCGTTGAAAACCGTACAACCTATTCTCCATGCATTTTTTTTTTTTTGATGCGGATAAAAAAACACACTGCACCGCAAGTGGTGTGAACTGGCCCTAAGTGTGCTCCTAGGGAGTGCTTTCTAACTGCAGGGGAGGTGCTTAACTGGAGGAACTGCTTAGCAGAAACACAAGATCTCCATCTTGCCCTTTGACAGACCGCTGTTCTTCCTCTCTTGTGAACGATCGGCGGGTCCCAGTGGACATCACGTCCACCGGAGCCGCTGATTGGCTACAGCGGGAGCCCAGGTTGCTGGTGGTGCGTGATCCAGACCCTGCGCACGAAGTCACGTACAGGTACACGATTTGGCGCAGGAGCGCCGCCCTGCCGCAGTACATCTGCGTTGGGTGCTCCATAAGTGGTAATGTACAGGGAGGAGTGAGACTCTTCTTATATGCTTTCATATCTATCGTATCTATGTATAGTACACTCTTCAAATTTGCTTTAAAATGCATGGTTTTCCCTTTTATGAACAAGAAAGTAATGGCGTTATGCTGTTGGGCCGGTATAATAATGCTATGGGGCTGGTATGAAATTTTTTCCAGGGCTGAATTTTATTCCCAGTCCGGCCCTGGGTTTTGCCACAGGAACAGCCTTATGGGTGGAGGGAGAGGTGTCTCCCCCCCTCCCTCCTGCCGCTTCCCGGTCATTTTTCCCGCTTACTGGACCCGCCGGTAGCGGGGAAAGTGATTTGGTCTGCTCTCCCGTCAGGCAGGAAGTTCAGTGAGGGCAAGATGGCCCCACTCCACTCTATGGCCTTGGAGGACCAGAGCAATGTCATGCGTCGCTTCCTAGCAACGGATTTAAAGAGCCCATTTTCTTTGACCCCAGATCTCAGATTAAAGAGTTTCTGTCATGCTTATTTCGATCACAAGGGATGTTTACATTCCTTTTAATAGGAATAAAAGTGATCAAATTTTTTTTTTTTTAAAAAACTGTAAAAATAAAAGATAAAATAAATAGGAAAAAAAATAAATAAAGCGCCCCGTCCCCGTTAGCTTGCGCGCAAAAGCGAATGCATATGCAAGTCGTACCCACATATGTAAACTGTGTTCAAACCACACACGTGAGGTATCAACGCGATCGTTAGAGCGAGAGCAATAGTTTGAGCCCTAGACCTCCTCTGTAACTGTAAACTGGTAACCTGCATAAATGTTTAAAATGTCGCCTATGGGGATTTTTAGGTACCAATGTTTGTCGCCATTCCAAGAGCGTGCGCAATTTTGAAGCTTGACATGTTGGGTATCTATTTACTCGGCGTAACATTATCTTTCACATTATAAAAAAAAAATTGGGCTGACTTTACTGTTTTCTAATTTTTTAATTTAAAAAAGTGAATTTTTTCCCAAAAAGTTGCGTTTGTAAGACCGCTGCGCAAATACGGTGTGCTAAAAAATTATTGCAACCATCTCCATTTTATTCTCTAGGGTCTCTGCTAAAAAGAAATATATATTCTTTGGGGGGTTTTAAGTCATTTTCTAGCCAAAAAATCCCTAAACTGATGTTAAATTGTAAGCAACAAGTGTCAGAAAAATGGCCGGATTAGACCAAAATAAATTTTGAACTTAGGGAGGGGGTAGAATTGTAATATTTTCATCTATACATTCCAAACTCATTCTATAAATGACCGTCTTCCTGAGGAATAATGTCTGTGAAATGAAAATTTGATTTTAATAAGAATAAAGCACATTGTGTGAGGGCAAATCGCTGTATGGAAGTTAGCTGCCCAGCTAGGAAAGCATACCCCGCCCACCAGCCAACCGGAAGCATTTTTGGAGCACAGACCCCGCCCACCAGCCAGTAAACAGTCTAGTATGGTCTTTGAAAACGGCTTGCTCCCAATATGCATCTCCTGATTTACAAACGGTGATTTGCCTTATTTTTTTGTATCTTATAATCAACTTTTTATTTCACAGACATTATTCCTCGATAGATACAATCAGTTTGGGACGTATAGAGGAAAAAAAAAAAAAATGGTACCCTCTCCCTAAGTTGACCATGTTTAATATCATAGGGTATAAATAGTGCTGAAAACCTTGTTTTTATTTGTGTTCTGTGTTAGGCAGAGCATAAAAAAAATATGGAACGCATTCACAACAAGTTTTTTTCTTACACCAAATCAATTCTACAAAAACCAGGAAAAGACAGTCCAGCCCCCCTAGATGGTGTAAAGCAAAGTACGCTGAATCTTCTGCCCGTGTGAGGACGACCCAGTGGACAGGGTCAGAGGACAAAGAATAAAAAATGGCCCCCTTTGGATTGTAAGCTCTACGAGCAGGGCCCTCCTCTTCCTTCTTTATTGAATTGTATTTTTAGTGCATTTTTCTCCCCTCTTTTTTCTTAGGGTCAATTCACACCACATGCGGTGCAGTGCGTTTTTTCTCTGCATCAAAAACGCATGGATAGTAGGTTATATGGTTTTCAATGGCATAGTTCACACCAGTGCAGGCAGCATTCCAGCGCGTTCCAGTTCAAGAAAAAAAAAAAAAAGAAAGTAAAACGTGCTGCATTTTTCCTGCACTGGAACGCTGTAAAACATATAAAAATCACACCGGAATGCACCTAAACGCACCAAAAATGCACTGGAACACACATCCTTATTTTACGGTGAAGAAAAAAGGCAGGGAAAAAGTGCACCGGAACGTGCCAAAAAGGTATCAAAAACGCACTGGAATGCATCAAAAACACGTGAAAACGCGCATGCAAAAAAGTCTCCTGAAAGGCACCCGGACTGCTTTTCAATGGTGTGAACTGACCCTTAACCCTAAATAAGGACATGTGCATTCCAGTGCATTTTTGGTGCGTTTTTCAGCGTTCCAGTACAGAAAAAATGCAGCACGTTCTACTCTTTTTTTTTTTTTTTTCTGGAACTGACCGCACTGCTGTGAACTATGCCGTTGAAAACCGTACAACCTATTCTCCATGCATTTTTTTTTTTTGATGCGGATAAAAAAACACACTGCACCGCAAGTGGTGTGAACTGGCCCTAAGTGTGCTCCTAGGGAGTGCTTTCTAACTGCAGGGGAGGTGCTTAACTGGAGGAACTGCTTAGCAGAAACACAAGATCTCCATCTTGCCCTTTGACAGACCGCTGTTCTTCCTCTCTTGTGAATGATCGGCGGGTCCCAGTGGACATCACGTCCACCGGAGCCGCTGATTGGCTATAGCGGGAGCCCAGGTTGCTGGTGGTGCGTGATCCAGACCCTGCGCACGAAGTCACGTACAGGTACACGATTTGGCGCAGGAGCGCCGCCCTGCCGCAGTACATCTGCGTTGGGTGCTCCATAAGTGGTAATGAACAGGGAGGAGTGAGACTCTTCTTATATGCTTTCATATCTATCGTATCTATGTATAGTACACTCTTCAAATTTGCTTTAAAATGCATGGTTTTCCCTTTTATGAACAAGAAAGTAATGGCGTTATGCTGTTGGGCCGGTATAATAATGCTATGGGGCTGGTATGAAATTTTTTCCAGGGCTGAATTTTATTCCCAGTCCGGCCCTGGGTTTTGCCACAGGAACAGCCTTATGGGTGGAGGGAGAGGTGTCTCCCCCCCTCCCTCCTGCCGCTTCCCGGTCATTTTTCCCGCTTACTGGACCCGCCGGTAGCGGGGAAAGTGATTTGGTCTGCTCTCCCGTCAGGCAGGAAGTTCAGTGAGGGCAAGATGGCCCCACTCCACTCTATGGCCTTGGAGGACCAGAGCAATGTCATGCGTCGCTTCCTAGCAACGGATTTAAAGAGCCCATTTTCTTTGACCCCAGATCTCAGATTAAAGAGTTTCTGTCATGCTTATTTCGATCACAAGGGATGTTTACATTCCTTTTAATAGGAATAAAAGTGATCAAATTTTTTTTTTTTTTAAAAAACTGTAAAAATAAAAGATAAAATAAATAGGAAAAAAAATAAATAAAGCGCCCCGTCCCCGTTAGCTTGCGCGCAAAAGCGAATGCATATGCAAGTCGTACCCACATATGTAAACTGTGTTCAAACCACACACGTGAGGTATCAACGCGATCGTTAGAGCGAGAGCAATAGTTTGAGCCCTAGACCTCCTCTGTAACTGTAAACTGGTAACCTGCATAAATGTTTAAAATGTCGCCTATGGGGATTTTTAGGTACCAATGTTTGTCGCCATTCCAAGAGCGTGCGCAATTTTGAAGCTTGACATGTTGGGTATCTATTTACTCGGCGTAACATTATCTTTCACATTATAAAAAAAAAATTGGGCTGACTTTACTGTTTTCTAATTTTTTAATTTAAAAAAGTGAATTTTTTCCCAAAAAGTTGCGTTTGTAAGACCGCTGCGCAAATACGGTGTGCTAAAAAATTATTGCAACCATCTCCATTTTATTCTCTAGGGTCTCTGCTAAAAAGAAATATATATTCTTTGGGGGGTTTTAAGTCATTTTCTAGCCAAAAAATCCCTAAACTGATGTTAAATTGTAAGCAACAAGTGTCAGAAAAATGGCCGGATTAGACCAAAATAAATTTTGAACTTAGGGAGGGGGTAGAATTGTAATATTTTCATCTATACATTCCAAACTCATTCTATAAATGACCGTCTTCCTGAGGAATAATGTCTGTGAAATGAAAATTTGATTTTAATAAGAATAAAGCACATTGTGTGAGGGCAAATCGCTGTATGGAAGTTAGCTGCCCAGCTAGGAAAGCATACCCCGCCCACCAGCCAACCGGAAGCATTTTTGGAGCACAGACCCCGCCCACCAGCCAGTAAACAGTCTAGTATGGTCTTTGAAAACGGCTTGCTCCCAATATGCATCTCCTGATTTACAAACGGTGATTTGCCTTATTTTTTTGTATCTTATAATCAACTTTTTATTTCACAGACATTATTCCTCGATAGATACAATCAGTTTGGGACGTATAGAGGAAAAAAAAAAAAAATGGTACCCTCTCCCTAAGTTGACCATGTTTAATATCATAGGGTATAAATAGTGCTGAAAACCTTGTTTTTATTTGTGTTCTGTGTTAGGCAGAGCATAAAAAAAATATGGAACGCATTCACAACAAGTTTTTTTCTTACACCAAATCAATTCTACAAAAACCAGGAAAAGACAGTCCAGCCCCCCTAGATGGTGTAAAGCAAAGTACGCTGAATCTTCTGCCCGTGTGAGGACGACCCAGTGGACAGGGTCAGAGGACAAAGAATAAAAAATGGCCCCCTTTGGATTGTAAGCTCTACGAGCAGGGCCCTCCTCTTCCTTCTTTATTGAATTGTATTTTTAGTGCATTTTTCTCCCCTCTTTTTTCTTAGGGTCAATTCACACCACATGCGGTGCAGTGCGTTTTTTCTCTGCATCAAAAACGCATGGATAGTAGGTTATATGGTTTTCAATGGCATAGTTCACACCAGTGCAGGCAGCATTCCAGCGCGTTCCAGTTCCAGAAAAAAAAAAAAAGAAAGTAAAACGTGCTGCATTTTTCCTGCACCGAACTGCACTGGAACGCTGTAAAACATATAAAAATCACACCGGAATGCACCTAAACGCACCAAAAATGCACTGGAACACACATCCTTATTTTACGGTGAAGAAAAAAGGCAGGGAAAAAGTGCACCGGAACGTGCCAAAAAGGTATCAAAAACGCACTGGAATGCATCAAAAACACGTGAAAACGCGCATGCAAAAAAGTCTCCTGAAAGGCACCCGGACTGCTTTTCAATGGTGTGAACTGGCCCTTAACCCTAAATAAGGACATGTGCATTCCAGTGCATTTTTGGTGCGTTTTTCAGCGTTCCAGTGCAGAAAAAATGCAGCACGTTCTACTCTTTTTTTTTTTTTTTTTTGGAACTGACCGCACTGCTGTGAACTATGCCGTTGAAAACCGTACAACCTATTCTCCATGCATTTTTTTTTTTTTTTGATGCGGATAAAAAAACACACTGCACCGCAAGTGGTGTGAACTGGCCCTAAGTGTGCTCCTAGGGAGTGCTTTCTGACTGCAGGGGAGGTGCTTAACTGGAGGAACTGCTTAGCAGAAACACAAGATCTCCATCTTGCCCTTTGACAGACCGCTGTTCTTCCTCTCTTGTGAACGATCGGCGGGTCCCAGTGGACATCACGTCCACCAGAGCCGCTGATTGGCTACAGCGGGAGCCCAGGTTGCTGGTGGTGCGTGATCCAGACCCTGCGCACGAAGTCACGTACAGGTACACGATTTGGCGCAGGAGCGCCGCCCTGCCGCAGTACATCTGCGTTGGGTGCTCCATAAGTGGTAATGTACAGGGAGGAGTGAGACTCTTCTTATATGCTTTCATATCTATCGTATCTATGTATAGTACACTCTTCAAATTTGCTTTAAAATGCATGGTTTTCCCTTTTATGAACAAGAAAGTAATGGCGTTATGCTGTTGGGCCGGTATAATAATGCTATGGGGCTGGTATGAAATTTTTTCCAGGGCTGAATTTTATTCCCAGTCCGGCCCTGGGTTTTGCCACAGGAACAGCCTTATGGGTGGAGGGAGAGGTGTCTCCCCCCCTCCCTCCTGCCGCTTCCCGGTCATTTTTCCCGCTTACTGGACCCGCCGGTAGCGGGGAAAGCGATTTGGTCTGCTCTCCCGTCAGGCAGGAAGTTCAGTGAGGGCAAGATGGCCCCACTCCACTCTATGGCCTTGGAGGACCAGAGCAATGTCATGCGTCGCTTCCTAGCAACGGATTTAAAGAGCCCATTTTCTTTGACCCCAGATCTCAGATTAAAGAGTTTCTGTCATGCTTATTTCGATCACAAGGGATGTTTACATTCCTTTTAATAGGAATAAAAGTGATCAAATTTTTTTTTTTAAAAACTGTAAAAATAAAAGATAAAATAAATAGGAAAAAAAATAAATAAAGCGCCCCGTCCCCATTAGCTTGCGCGCAAAAGCGAATGCATATGCAAGTCGTACCCACATATGTAAACTGTGTTCAAACCACACACGTGAGGTATCAACGCGATCGTTAGAGCGAGAGCAATAGTTTGAGCCCTAGACCTCCTCTGTAACTGTAAACTGGTAACCTGCATAAATGTTTAAAATGTCGCCTATGGGGATTTTTAGGTACCAATGTTTGTCGCCATTCCAAGAGCGTGCGCAATTTTGAAGCTTGACATGTTGGGTATCTATTTACTCGGCGTAACATTATCTTTCACATTATAAAAAAAAAATTGGGCTGACTTTACTGTTTTCTAATTTTTTAATTTAAAAAAGTGAATTTTTTCCCAAAAAGTTGCGTTTGTAAGACCGCTGCGCAAATACGGTGTGCTAAAAAATTATTGCAACCATCTCCATTTTATTCTCTAGGGTCTCTGCTAAAAAGAAATATATATTCTTTGGGGGGTTTTAAGTCATTTTCTAGCCAAAAAATCCCTAAACTGATGTTAAATTGTAAGCAACAAGTGTCAGAAAAATGGCCGGATTAGACCAAAATAAATTTTGAACTTAGGGAGGGGGTAGAATTGTAATATTTTCATCTATACATTCCAAACTCATTCTATAAATGACCGTCTTCCTGAGGAATAATGTCTGTGAAATGAAAATTTGATTTTAATAAGAATAAAGCACATTGTGTGAGGGCAAATCGCTGTATGGAAGTTAGCTGCCCAGCTAGGAAAGCATACCCCGCCCACCAGCCAACCGGAAGCATTTTTGGAGCACAGACCCCGCCCACCAGCCAGTAAACAGTCTAGTATGGTCTTTGAAAACGGCTTGCTCCCAATATGCATCTCCTGATTTACAAACGGTGATTTGCCTTATTTTTTTGTATCTTATAATCAACTTTTTATTTCACAGACATTATTCCTCGATAGATACGATCAGTTTGGGACGTATAGAGGAAAAAAAAAAAAATGGTACCCTCTCCCTAAGTTGACCATGTTTAATATCATAGGGTATAAATAGTGCTGAAAACCTTGTTTTTATTTGTGTTCTGTGTTAGGCAGAGCATAAAAAAAATATGGAACACATTCACCACAAGTTTTTTTCTTACACCAAATCAATTCTACAAAAACCAGGAAAAGACAGTCCAGCCCCCCTAGATGGTGTAAAGCAAAGTACGCTGAATCTTCTGCCTGTGTGAGGACGACCCAGTGGACAGGGTCAGAGGACAAAGAATAAAAAATGGCCCCCTTTGGATTGTAAGCTCTACGAGCAGGGCCCTCCTCTTCCTTCTTTATTGAATTGTATTTTTAGTGCATTTTTCTCCCCTCTTTTTTCTTAGGGTCAATTCACACCACATGCGGTGCAGTGCGTTTTTTCTCTGCATCAAAAACGCATTGGATAGTAGGTTATATGGTTTTCAATGGCATAGTTCACACCAGTGCAGGCAGCATTCCAGCGCGTTCCAGTTCCAGAGAAAAAAAAAAAGAAAGTAAAACGTGCTGCATTTTTCCTGCACCGAACTGCACTGGAACGCTGTAAAACATATAAAAATCACACCGGAATGCACCTAAACGCACCAAAAATGCACTGGAACACACATCCTTATTTTACGGTGAAGAAAAAAGGCAGGGGAAAAAGTGCACCGGAACGTGCCAAAAAGGTATCAAAAACGCACTGGAATGCATCAAAAACACGTGAAAACGCGCATGCAAAAAAGTCTCCTGAAAGGCACCCGGACTGCTTTTCAATGGTGTGAACTGGCCCTTAACCCTAAATAGGGACATGTGCATTCCAGTGCATTTTTGGTGCGTTTTTCAGCGTTCCAGTACAGAAAAAATGCAGCACGTTCTACTCTTTTTTTTTTTTTTTTCTGGAACTGACCGCACTGCTGTGAACTATGCCGTTGAAAACCGTACAACCTATTCTCCATGCATTTTTTTTTTTTGATGCGGATAAAAAAACACACTGCACCGCAAGTGGTGTGAACTGGCCCTAAGTGTGCTCCTAGGGAGTGCTTTCTAACTGCAGGGGAGGTGCTTAACTGGAGGAACTGCTTAGCAGAAACACAAGATCTCCATCTTGCCCTTTGACAGACCGCTGTTCTTCCTCTCTTGTGAATGATCGGCGGGTCCCAGTGGACATCACGTCCACCGGAGCCGCTGATTGGCTATAGCGGGAGCCCAGGTTGCTGGTGGTGCGTGATCCAGACCCTGCGCACGAAGTCACGTACAGGTACACGATTTGGCGCAGGAGCGCCGCCCTGCCGCAGTACATCTGCGTTGGGTGCTCCATAAGTGGTAATGTACAGGGAGGAGTGAGACTCTTCTTATATGCTTTCATATCTATCGTATCTATGTATAGTACACTCTTCAAATTTGCTTTAAAATGCATGGTTTTCCCTTTTATGAACAAGAAAGTAATGGCGTTATGCTGTTGGGCCGGTATAATAATGCTATGGGGCTGGTATGAAATTTTTTCCAGGGCTGAATTTTATTCCCAGTCCGGCCCTGGGTTTTGCCACAGGAACAGCCTTATGGGTGGAGGGAGAGGTGTCTCCCCCCCTCCCTCCTGCCGCTTCCCGGTCATTTTTCCCGCTTACTGGACCCGCCGGTAGCGGGGAAAGTGATTTGGTCTGCTCTCCCGTCAGGCAGGAAGTTCAGTGAGGGCAAGATGGCCCCACTCCACTCTATGGCCTTGGAGGACCAGAGCAATGTCATGCGTCGCTTCCTAGCAACGGATTTAAAGAGCCCATTTTCTTTGACCCCAGATCTCAGATTAAAGAGTTTCTGTCATGCTTATTTCGATCACAAGGGATGTTTACATTCCTTTTAATAGGAATAAAAGTGATCAAATTTTTTTTTTTTTAAAAAACTGTAAAAATAAAAGATAAAATAAATAGGAAAAAAAATAAATAAAGCGCCCCGTCCCCGTTAGCTTGCGCGCAAAAGCGAATGCATATGCAAGTCGTACCCACATATGTAAACTGTGTTCAAACCACACACGTGAGGTATCAACGCGATCGTTAGAGCGAGAGCAATAGTTTGAGCCCTAGACCTCCTCTGTAACTGTAAACTGGTAACCTGCATAAATGTTTAAAATGTCGCCTATGGGGATTTTTAGGTACCAATGTTTGTCGCCATTCCAAGAGCGTGCGCAATTTTGAAGCTTGACATGTTGGGTATCTATTTACTCGGCGTAACATTATCTTTCACATTATAAAAAAAAAATTGGGCTGACTTTACTGTTTTCTAATTTTTTAATTTAAAAAAGTGAATTTTTTCCCAAAAAGTTGCGTTTGTAAGACCGCTGCGCAAATACGGTGTGCTAAAAAATTATTGCAACCATCTCCATTTTATTCTCTAGGGTCTCTGCTAAAAAGAAATATATATTCTTTGGGGGGTTTTAAGTCATTTTCTAGCCAAAAAATCCCTAAACTGATGTTAAATTGTAAGCAACAAGTGTCAGAAAAATGGCCGGATTAGACCAAAATAAATTTTGAACTTAGGGAGGGGGTAGAATTGTAATATTTTCATCTATACATTCCAAACTCATTCTATAAATGACCGTCTTCCTGAGGAATAATGTCTGTGAAATGAAAATTTGATTTTAATAAGAATAAAGCACATTGTGTGAGGGCAAATCGCTGTATGGAAGTTAGCTGCCCAGCTAGGAAAGCATACCCCGCCCACCAGCCAACCGGAAGCATTTTTGGAGCACAGACCCCGCCCACCAGCCAGTAAACAGTCTAGTATGGTCTTTGAAAACGGCTTGCTCCCAATATGCATCTCCTGATTTACAAACGGTGATTTGCCTTATTTTTTTGTATCTTATAATCAACTTTTTATTTCACAGACATTATTCCTCGATAGATACAATCAGTTTGGGACGTATAGAGGAAAAAAAAAAAAATGGTACCCTCTCCCTAAGTTGACCATGTTTAATATCATAGGGTATAAATAGTGCTGAAAACCTTGTTTTTATTTGTGTTCTGTGTTAGGCAGAGCATAAAAAAAAATATGGAACGCATTCACAACAAGTTTTTTTCTTACACCAAATCAATTCTACAAAAACCAGGAAAAGACAGTCCAGCCCCCCTAGATGGTGTAAAGCAAAGTACGCTGAATCTTCTGCCCGTGTGAGGACGACCCAGTGGACAGGGTCAGAGGACAAAGAATAAAAAATGGCCCCCTTTGGATTGTAAGCTCTACCAGCAGGGCCCTCCTCTTCCTTCTTTATTGAATTGTATTTTTAGTGCATTTTTCTCCCCTCTTTTTTCTTAGGGTCAATTCACAACACATGCGGTACAGTGCGTTTTTTCTCTGCATCAAAAACGCATGGATAGTAGGTTATATGGTTTTCAATGGCATAGTTCACACCAGTGCAGGCAGCATTCCAGCGCGTTCCAGTTCCAGAAAAAAAAAAAAAAAGAAAGTAAAACGTGCTGCATTTTTCCTGCACCGAACTGCACTGGAACGCTGTAAAACATATAAAAATCACACCGGAATGCACCTAAACGCACCAAAAATGCACTGGAACACACATCCTTATTTTACGGTGAAGAAAAAAGGCAGGGAAAAAGTGCACCGGAACGTGCCAAAAAGGTATCAAAAACGCACTGGAATGCATCAAAAACACGTGAAAACGCGCATGCAAAAAAGTCTCCTGAAAGGCCCCCGGACTGCTTTTCAATGGTGTGAACTGGCCCTTAACCCTAAATAGGGACATGTGCATTCCAGTGCATTTTTGGTGCGTTTTTCAGCGTTCCAGTGCAGAAAAAATGCAGCACGTTCTACTCTTTTTTTTTTTTTTTTTTCCTGGAACTGACCGCACTGCTGTGAACTATGCCGTTGAAAACCGTACAACCTATTCTCCATGCATTTTTTTTTTTATTTGATGCGGATAAAATAACACACTGCACCGCAAGTGGTGTGAACTGGCCCTAAGTGTGCTCCTAGGGAGTGCTTTCTAACTGCAGGGGAGGTGCTTAACTGGAGGAACTGCTTAGCAGAAACACAAGATCTCCATCTTGCCCTTTGACAGACCGCTGTTCTTCCTCTCTTGTGAACGATCGGCGGGTCCCAGTGGACATCACGTCCACCGGAGCCGCTGATTGGCTACAGCGGGAGCCCAGGTTGCTGGTGGTGCGTGATCCAGACCCTGCGCACGAAGTCACGTACAGGTACACGATTTGGCGCAGGAGCGCCGCCCTGCCGCAGTACATCTGCGTTGGGTGCTCCATAAGTGGTAATGTACAGGGAGGAGTGAGACTCTTCTTATATGCTTTCATATCTATCGTATCTATGTATAGTACACTCTTCAAATTTGCTTTAAAATGCATGGTTTTCCCTTTTATGAACAAGAAAGTAATGGCGTTATGCTGTTGGGCCGGTATAATAATGCTATGGGGCTGGTATGAAATTTTTTCCAGGGCTGAATTTTATTCCCAGTCCGGCCCTGGGTTTTGCCACAGGAACAGCCTTATGGGTGGAGGGAGAGGTGTCTCCCCCCCTCCCTCCTGCCGCTTCCCGGTCATTTTTCCCGCTTACTGGACCCGCCGGTAGCGGGGAAAGTGATTTGGTCTGCTCTCCCGTCAGGCAGGAAGTTCAGTGAGGGCAAGATGGCCCCACTCCACTCTATGGCCTTGGAGGACCAGAGCAATGTCATGCGTCGCTTCCTAGCAACGGATTTAAAGAGCCCATTTTCTTTGACCCCAGATCTCAGATTAAAGAGTTTCTGTCATGCTTATTTCGATCACAAGGGATGTTTACATTCCTTTTAATAGGAATAAAAGTGATCAAATTTTTTTTTTTTTAAAAAACTGTAAAAATAAAAGATAAAATAAATAGGAAAAAAAATAAATAAAGCGCCCCGTCCCCGTTAGCTTGCGCGCAAAAGCGAATGCATATGCAAGTCGTACCCACATATGTAAACTGTGTTCAAACCACACACGTGAGGTATCAACGCGATCGTTAGAGCGAGAGCAATAGTTTGAGCCCTAGACCTCCTCTGTAACTGTAAACTGGTAACCTGCATAAATGTTTAAAATGTCGCCTATGGGGATTTTTAGGTACCAATGTTTGTCGCCATTCCAAGAGCGTGCGCAATTTTGAAGCTTGACATGTTGGGTATCTATTTACTCGGCGTAACATTATCTTTCACATTATAAAAAAAAAATTGGGCTGACTTTACTGTTTTCTAATTTTTTAATTTAAAAAAGTGAATTTTTTCCCAAAAAGTTGCGTTTGTAAGACCGCTGCGCAAATACGGTGTGCTAAAAAATTATTGCAACCATCTCCATTTTATTCTCTAGGGTCTCTGCTAAAAAGAAATATATATTCTTTGGGGGGTTTTAAGTCATTTTCTAGCCAAAAAATCCCTAAACTGATGTTAAATTGTAAGCAACAAGTGTCAGAAAAATGGCCGGATTAGACCAAAATAAATTTTGAACTTAGGGAGGGGGTAGAATTGTAATATTTTCATCTATACATTCCAAACTCATTCTATAAATGACCGTCTTCCTGAGGAATAATGTCTGTGAAATGAAAATTTGATTTTAATAAGAATAAAGCACATTGTGTGAGGGCAAATCGCTGTATGGAAGTTAGCTGCCCAGCTAGGAAAGCATACCCCGCCCACCAGCCAACCGGAAGCATTTTTGGAGCACAGACCCCGCCCACCAGCCAGTAAACAGTCTAGTATGGTCTTTGAAAACGGCTTGCTCCCAATATGCATCTCCTGATTTACAAACGGTGATTTGCCTTATTTTTTTGTATCTTATAATCAACTTTTTATTTCACAGACATTATTCCTCGATAGATACAATCAGTTTGGGACGTATAGAGGAAAAAAAAAAAAATGGTACCCTCTCCCTAAGTTGACCATGTTTAATATCATAGGGTATAAATAGTGCTGAAAACCTTGTTTTTATTTGTGTTCTGTGTTAGGCAGAGCATAAAAAAAAATATGGAACGCATTCACAACAAGTTTTTTTCTTACACCAAATCAATTCTACAAAAACCAGGAAAAGACAGTCCAGCCCCCCTAGATGGTGTAAAGCAAAGTACGCTGAATCTTCTGCCCGTGTGAGGACGACCCAGTGGACAGGGTCAGAGGACAAAGAATAAAAAATGGCCCCCTTTGGATTGTAAGCTCTACCAGCAGGGCCCTCCTCTTCCTTCTTTATTGAATTGTATTTTTAGTGCATTTTTCTCCCCTCTTTTTTCTTAGGGTCAATTCACAACACATGCGGTACAGTGCGTTTTTTCTCTGCATCAAAAACGCATGGATAGTAGGTTATATGGTTTTCAATGGCATAGTTCACACCAGTGCAGGCAGCATTCCAGCGCGTTCCAGTTCCAGAAAAAAAAAAAAAAAGAAAGTAAAACGTGCTGCATTTTTCCTGCACCGAACTGCACTGGAACGCTGTAAAACATATAAAAATCACACCGGAATGCACCTAAACGCACCAAAAATGCACTGGAACACACATCCTTATTTTACGGTGAAGAAAAAAGGCAGGGAAAAAGTGCACCGGAACGTGCCAAAAAGGTATCAAAAACGCACTGGAATGCATCAAAAACACGTGAAAACGCGCATGCAAAAAAGTCTCCTGAAAGGCCCCCGGACTGCTTTTCAATGGTGTGAACTGGCCCTTAACCCTAAATAGGGACATGTGCATTCCAGTGCATTTTTGGTGCGTTTTTCAGCGTTCCAGTGCAGAAAAAATGCAGCACGTTCTACTCTTTTTTTTTTTTTTTTTTCTGGAACTGACCGCACTGCTGTGAACTATGCCGTTGAAAACCGTACAACCTATTCTCCATGCATTTTTTTTTTTATTTGATGCGGATAAAAAAACACACTGCACCGCAAGTGGTGTGAACTGGCCCTAAGTGTGCTCCTAGGGAGTGCTTTCTAACTGCAGGGGAGGTGCTTAACTGGAGGAACTGCTTAGCAGAAACACAAGATCTCCATCTTGCCCTTTGACAGACCGCTGTTCTTCCTCTCTTGTGAACGATCGGCGGGTCCCAGTGGACATCACGTCCACCGGAGCCGCTGATTGGCTACAGCGGGAGCCCAGGTTGCTGGTGGTGCGTGATCCAGACCCTGCGCACGAAGTCACGTACAGGTACACGATTTGGCGCAGGAGCGCCGCCCTGCCGCAGTACATCTGCGTTGGGTGCTCCATAAGTGGTAATGTACAGGGAGGAGTGAGACTCTTCTTATATGCTTTCATATCTATCGTATCTATGTATAGTACACTCTTCAAATTTGCTTTAAAATGCATGGTTTTCCCTTTTATGAACAAGAAAGTAATGGCGTTATGCTGTTGGGCCGGTATAATAATGCTATGGGGCTGGTATGAAATTTTTTCCAGGGCTGAATTTTATTCCCAGTCCGGCCCTGGGTTTTGCCACAGGAACAGCCTTATGGGTGGAGGGAGAGGTGTCTCCCCCCCTCCCTCCTGCCGCTTCCCGGTCATTTTTCCCGCTTACTGGACCCGCCGGTAGCGGGGAAAGTGATTTGGTCTGCTCTCCCGTCAGGCAGGAAGTTCAGTGAGGGCAAGATGGCCCCACTCCACTCTATGGCCTTGGAGGACCAGAGCAATGTCATGCGTCGCTTCCTAGCAACGGATTTAAAGAGCCCATTTTCTTTGACCCCAGATCTCAGATTAAAGAGTTTCTGTCATGCTTATTTCGATCACAAGGGATGTTTACATTCCTTTTAATAGGAATAAAAGTGATCAAATTTTTTTTTTTTTAAAAAACTGTAAAAATAAAAGATAAAATAAATAGGAAAAAAAATAAATAAAGCGCCCCGTCCCCGTTAGCTTGCGCGCAAAAGCGAATGCATATGCAAGTCGTACCCACATATGTAAACTGTGTTCAAACCACACACGTGAGGTATCAACGCGATCGTTAGAGCGAGAGCAATAGTTTGAGCCCTAGACCTCCTCTGTAACTGTAAACTGGTAACCTGCATAAATGTTTAAAATGTCGCCTATGGGGATTTTTAGGTACCAATGTTTGTCGCCATTCCAAGAGCGTGCGCAATTTTGAAGCTTGACATGTTGGGTATCTATTTACTCGGCGTAACATTATCTTTCACATTATAAAAAAAAAATTGGGCTGACTTTACTGTTTTCTAATTTTTTAATTTAAAAAAGTGAATTTTTTCCCAAAAAGTTGCGTTTGTAAGACCGCTGCGCAAATACGGTGTGCTAAAAAATTATTGCAACCATCTCCATTTTATTCTCTAGGGTCTCTGCTAAAAAGAAATATATATTCTTTGGGGGGTTTTAAGTCATTTTCTAGCCAAAAAATCCCTAAACTGATGTTAAATTGTAAGCAACAAGTGTCAGAAAAATGGCCGGATTAGACCAAAATAAATTTTGAACTTAGGGAGGGGGTAGAATTGTAATATTTTCATCTATACATTCCAAACTCATTCTATAAATGACCGTCTTCCTGAGGAATAATGTCTGTGAAATGAAAATTTGATTTTAATAAGAATAAAGCACATTGTGTGAGGGCAAATCGCTGTATGGAAGTTAGCTGCCCAGCTAGGAAAGCATACCCCGCCCACCAGCCAACCGGAAGCATTTTTGGAGCACAGACCCCGCCCACCAGCCAGTAAACAGTCTAGTATGGTCTTTGAAAACGGCTTGCTCCCAATATGCATCTCCTGATTTACAAACGGTGATTTGCCTTATTTTTTTGTATCTTATAATCAACTTTTTATTTCACAGACATTATTCCTCGATAGATACAATCAGTTTGGGACGTATAGAGGAAAAAAAAAAAAAATGGTACCCTCTCCCTAAGTTGACCATGTTTAATATCATAGGGTATAAATAGTGCTGAAAACCTTGTTTTTATTTGTGTTCTGTGTTAGGCAGAGCATAAAAAAAATATGGAACGCATTCACAACAAGTTTTTTTCTTACACCAAATCAATTCTACAAAAACCAGGAAAAGACAGTCCAGCCCCCCTAGATGGTGTAAAGCAAAGTACGCTGAATCTTCTGCCCGTGTGAGGACGACCCAGTGGACAGGGTCAGAGGACAAAGAATAAAAAATGGCCCCCTTTGGATTGTAAGCTCTACGAGCAGGGCCCTCCTCTTCCTTCTTTATTGAATTGTATTTTTAGTGCATTTTTCTCCCCTCTTTTTTCTTAGGGTCAATTCACACCACATGCGGTGCAGTGCGTTTTTTCTCTGCATCAAAAACGCATGGATAGTAGGTTATATGGTTTTCAATGGCATAGTTCACACCAGTGCAGGCAGCATTCCAGCGCGTTCCAGTTCAAGAAAAAAAAAAAAAAGAAAGTAAAACGTGCTGCATTTTTCCTGCACTGGAACGCTGTAAAACATATAAAAATCACACCGGAATGCACCTAAACGCACCAAAAATGCACTGGAACACACATCCTTATTTTACGGTGAAGAAAAAAGGCAGGGAAAAAGTGCACCGGAACGTGCCAAAAAGGTATCAAAAACGCACTGGAATGCATCAAAAACACGTGAAAACGCGCATGCAAAAAAGTCTCCTGAAAGGCACCCGGACTGCTTTTCAATGGTGTGAACTGACCCTTAACCCTAAATAAGGACATGTGCATTCCAGTGCATTTTTGGTGCGTTTTTCAGCGTTCCAGTACAGAAAAAATGCAGCACGTTCTACTCTTTTTTTTTTTTTTTTTTTTGGAACTGACCGCACTGCTGTGAACTATGCCGTTGAAAACCGTACAACCTATTCTCCATGCATTTTTTTTTTTTTGATGCGGATAAAAAAACACACTGCACCGCAAGTGGTGTGAACTGGCCCTAAGTGTGCTCCTAGGGAGTGCTTTCTAACTGCAGGGGAGGTGCTTAACTGGAGGAACTGCTTAGCAGAAACACAAGATCTCCATCTTGCCCTTTGACAGACCGCTGTTCTTCCTCTCTTGTGAACGATCGGCGGGTCCCAGTGGACATCACGTCCACCGGAGCCGCTGATTGGCTACAGCGGGAGCCCAGGTTGCTGGTGGTGCGTGATCCAGACCCTGCGCACGAAGTCACGTACAGGTACACGATTTGGCGCAGGAGCGCCGCCCTGCCGCAGTACATCTGCGTTGGGTGCTCCATAAGTGGTAATGTACAGGGAGGAGTGAGACTCTTCTTATATGCTTTCATATCTATCGTATCTATGTATAGTACACTCTTCAAATTTGCTTTAAAATGCATGGTTTTCCCTTTTATGAACAAGAAAGTAATGGCGTTATGCTGTTGGGCCGGTATAATAATGCTATGGGGCTGGTATGAAATTTTTTCCAGGGCTGAATTTTATTCCCAGTCCGGCCCTGGGTTTTGCCACAGGAACAGCCTTATGGGTGGAGGGAGAGGTGTCTCCCCCCCTCCCTCCTGCCGCTTCCCGGTCATTTTTCCCGCTTACTGGACCCGCCGGTAGCGGGGAAAGTGATTTGGTCTGCTCTCCCGTCAGGCAGGAAGTTCAGTGAGGGCAAGATGGCCCCACTCCACTCTATGGCCTTGGAGGACCAGAGCAATGTCATGCGTCGCTTCCTAGCAACGGATTTAAAGAGCCCATTTTCTTTGACCCCAGATCTCAGATTAAAGAGTTTCTGTCATGCTTATTTCGATCACAAGGGATGTTTACATTCCTTTTAATAGGAATAAAAGTGATCAAATTTTTTTTTTTTTAAAAAACTGTAAAAATAAAAGATAAAATAAATAGGAAAAAAAATAAATAAAGCGCCCCGTCCCCGTTAGCTTGCGCGCAAAAGCGAATGCATATGCAAGTCGTACCCACATATGTAAACTGTGTTCAAACCACACACGTGAGGTATCAACGCGATCGTTAGAGCGAGAGCAATAGTTTGAGCCCTAGACCTCCTCTGTAACTGTAAACTGGTAACCTGCATAAATGTTTAAAATGTCGCCTATGGGGATTTTTAGGTACCAATGTTTGTCGCCATTCCAAGAGCGTGCGCAATTTTGAAGCTTGACATGTTGGGTATCTATTTACTCGGCGTAACATTATCTTTCACATTATAAAAAAAAAATTGGGCTGACTTTACTGTTTTCTAATTTTTTAATTTAAAAAAGTGAATTTTTTCCCAAAAAGTTGCGTTTGTAAGACCGCTGCGCAAATACGGTGTGCTAAAAAATTATTGCAACCATCTCCATTTTATTCTCTAGGGTCTCTGCTAAAAAGAAATATATATTCTTTGGGGGGTTTTAAGTCATTTTCTAGCCAAAAAATCCCTAAACTGATGTTAAATTGTAAGCAACAAGTGTCAGAAAAATGGCCGGATTAGACCAAAATAAATTTTGAACTTAGGGAGGGGGTAGAATTGTAATATTTTCATCTATACATTCCAAACTCATTCTATAAATGACCGTCTTCCTGAGGAATAATGTCTGTGAAATGAAAATTTGATTTTAATAAGAATAAAGCACATTGTGTGAGGGCAAATCGCTGTATGGAAGTTAGCTGCCCAGCTAGGAAAGCATACCCCGCCCACCAGCCAACCGGAAGCATTTTTGGAGCACAGACCCCGCCCACCAGCCAGTAAACAGTCTAGTATGGTCTTTGAAAACGGCTTGCTCCCAATATGCATCTCCTGATTTACAAACGGTGATTTGCCTTATTTTTTTGTATCTTATAATCAACTTTTTATTTCACAGACATTATTCCTCGATAGATACAATCAGTTTGGGACGTATAGAGGAAAAAAAAAAAAAATGGTACCCTCTCCCTAAGTTGACCATGTTTAATATCATAGGGTATAAATAGTGCTGAAAACCTTGTTTTTATTTGTGTTCTGTGTTAGGCAGAGCATAAAAAAAATATGGAACGCATTCACAACAAGTTTTTTTCTTACACCAAATCAATTCTACAAAAACCAGGAAAAGACAGTCCAGCCCCCCTAGATGGTGTAAAGCAAAGTACGCTGAATCTTCTGCCCGTGTGAGGACGACCCAGTGGACAGGGTCAGAGGACAAAGAATAAAAAATGGCCCCCTTTGGATTGTAAGCTCTACGAGCAGGGCCCTCCTCTTCCTTCTTTATTGAATTGTATTTTTAGTGCATTTTTCTCCCCTCTTTTTTCTTAGGGTCAATTCACACCACATGCGGTGCAGTGCGTTTTTTCTCTGCATCAAAAACGCATGGATAGTAGGTTATATGGTTTTCAATGGCATAGTTCACACCAGTGCAGGCAGCATTCCAGCGCGTTCCAGTTCAAGAAAAAAAAAAAAAAGAAAGTAAAACGTGCTGCATTTTTCCTGCACTGGAACGCTGTAAAACATATAAAAATCACACCGGAATGCACCTAAACGCACCAAAAATGCACTGGAACACACATCCTTATTTTACGGTGAAGAAAAAAGGCAGGGAAAAAGTGCACCGGAACGTGCCAAAAAGGTATCAAAAACGCACTGGAATGCATCAAAAACACGTGAAAACGCGCATGCAAAAAAGTCTCCTGAAAGGCACCCGGACTGCTTTTCAATGGTGTGAACTGACCCTTAACCCTAAATAAGGACATGTGCATTCCAGTGCATTTTTGGTGCGTTTTTCAGCGTTCCAGTACAGAAAAAATGCAGCACGTTCTACTCTTTTTTTTTTTTTTTTCTGGAACTGACCGCACTGCTGTGAACTATGCCGTTGAAAACCGTACAACCTATTCTCCATGCATTTTTTTTTTTTGATGCGGATAAAAAAACACACTGCACCGCAAGTGGTGTGAACTGGCCCTAAGTGTGCTCCTAGGGAGTGCTTTCTAACTGCAGGGGAGGTGCTTAACTGGAGGAACTGCTTAGCAGAAACACAAGATCTCCATCTTGCCCTTTGACAGACCGCTGTTCTTCCTCTCTTGTGAATGATCGGCGGGTCCCAGTGGACATCACGTCCACCGGAGCCGCTGATTGGCTATAGCGGGAGCCCAGGTTGCTGGTGGTGCGTGATCCAGACCCTGCGCACGAAGTCACGTACAGGTACACGATTTGGCGCAGGAGCGCCGCCCTGCCGCAGTACATCTGCGTTGGGTGCTCCATAAGTGGTAATGAACAGGGAGGAGTGAGACTCTTCTTATATGCTTTCATATCTATCGTATCTATGTATAGTACACTCTTCAAATTTGCTTTAAAATGCATGGTTTTCCCTTTTATGAACAAGAAAGTAATGGCGTTATGCTGTTGGGCCGGTATAATAATGCTATGGGGCTGGTATGAAATTTTTTCCAGGGCTGAATTTTATTCCCAGTCCGGCCCTGGGTTTTGCCACAGGAACAGCCTTATGGGTGGAGGGAGAGGTGTCTCCCCCCCTCCCTCCTGCCGCTTCCCGGTCATTTTTCCCGCTTACTGGACCCGCCGGTAGCGGGGAAAGTGATTTGGTCTGCTCTCCCGTCAGGCAGGAAGTTCAGTGAGGGCAAGATGGCCCCACTCCACTCTATGGCCTTGGAGGACCAGAGCAATGTCATGCGTCGCTTCCTAGCAACGGATTTAAAGAGCCCATTTTCTTTGACCCCAGATCTCAGATTAAAGAGTTTCTGTCATGCTTATTTCGATCACAAGGGATGTTTACATTCCTTTTAATAGGAATAAAAGTGATCAAATTTTTTTTTTTTTTAAAAAACTGTAAAAATAAAAGATAAAATAAATAGGAAAAAAAATAAATAAAGCGCCCCGTCCCCGTTAGCTTGCGCGCAAAAGCGAATGCATATGCAAGTCGTACCCACATATGTAAACTGTGTTCAAACCACACACGTGAGGTATCAACGCGATCGTTAGAGCGAGAGCAATAGTTTGAGCCCTAGACCTCCTCTGTAACTGTAAACTGGTAACCTGCATAAATGTTTAAAATGTCGCCTATGGGGATTTTTAGGTACCAATGTTTGTCGCCATTCCAAGAGCGTGCGCAATTTTGAAGCTTGACATGTTGGGTATCTATTTACTCGGCGTAACATTATCTTTCACATTATAAAAAAAAAATTGGGCTGACTTTACTGTTTTCTAATTTTTTAATTTAAAAAAGTGAATTTTTTCCCAAAAAGTTGCGTTTGTAAGACCGCTGCGCAAATACGGTGTGCTAAAAAATTATTGCAACCATCTCCATTTTATTCTCTAGGGTCTCTGCTAAAAAGAAATATATATTCTTTGGGGGGTTTTAAGTCATTTTCTAGCCAAAAAATCCCTAAACTGATGTTAAATTGTAAGCAACAAGTGTCAGAAAAATGGCCGGATTAGACCAAAATAAATTTTGAACTTAGGGAGGGGGTAGAATTGTAATATTTTCATCTATACATTCCAAACTCATTCTATAAATGACCGTCTTCCTGAGGAATAATGTCTGTGAAATGAAAATTTGATTTTAATAAGAATAAAGCACATTGTGTGAGGGCAAATCGCTGTATGGAAGTTAGCTGCCCAGCTAGGAAAGCATACCCCGCCCACCAGCCAACCGGAAGCATTTTTGGAGCACAGACCCCGCCCACCAGCCAGTAAACAGTCTAGTATGGTCTTTGAAAACGGCTTGCTCCCAATATGCATCTCCTGATTTACAAACGGTGATTTGCCTTATTTTTTTGTATCTTATAATCAACTTTTTATTTCACAGACATTATTCCTCGATAGATACAATCAGTTTGGGACGTATAGAGGAAAAAAAAAAAAAATGGTACCCTCTCCCTAAGTTGACCATGTTTAATATCATAGGGTATAAATAGTGCTGAAAACCTTGTTTTTATTTGTGTTCTGTGTTAGGCAGAGCATAAAAAAAATATGGAACGCATTCACAACAAGTTTTTTTCTTACACCAAATCAATTCTACAAAAACCAGGAAAAGACAGTCCAGCCCCCCTAGATGGTGTAAAGCAAAGTACGCTGAATCTTCTGCCCGTGTGAGGACGACCCAGTGGACAGGGTCAGAGGACAAAGAATAAAAAATGGCCCCCTTTGGATTGTAAGCTCTACGAGCAGGGCCCTCCTCTTCCTTCTTTATTGAATTGTATTTTTAGTGCATTTTTCTCCCCTCTTTTTTCTTAGGGTCAATTCACACCACATGCGGTGCAGTGCGTTTTTTCTCTGCATCAAAAACGCATGGATAGTAGGTTATATGGTTTTCAATGGCATAGTTCACACCAGTGCAGGCAGCATTCCAGCGCGTTCCAGTTCCAGAAAAAAAAAAAAAGAAAGTAAAACGTGCTGCATTTTTCCTGCACCGAACTGCACTGGAACGCTGTAAAACATATAAAAATCACACCGGAATGCACCTAAACGCACCAAAAATGCACTGGAACACACATCCTTATTTTACGGTGAAGAAAAAAGGCAGGGAAAAAGTGCACCGGAACGTGCCAAAAAGGTATCAAAAACGCACTGGAATGCATCAAAAACACGTGAAAACGCGCATGCAAAAAAGTCTCCTGAAAGGCACCCGGACTGCTTTTCAATGGTGTGAACTGGCCCTTAACCCTAAATAAGGACATGTGCATTCCAGTGCATTTTTGGTGCGTTTTTCAGCGTTCCAGTGCAGAAAAAATGCAGCACGTTCTACTCTTTTTTTTTTTTTTTTTTGGAACTGACCGCACTGCTGTGAACTATGCCGTTGAAAACCGTACAACCTATTCTCCATGCATTTTTTTTTTTTTTTGATGCGGATAAAAAAACACACTGCACCGCAAGTGGTGTGAACTGGCCCTAAGTGTGCTCCTAGGGAGTGCTTTCTGACTGCAGGGGAGGTGCTTAACTGGAGGAACTGCTTAGCAGAAACACAAGATCTCCATCTTGCCCTTTGACAGACCGCTGTTCTTCCTCTCTTGTGAACGATCGGCGGGTCCCAGTGGACATCACGTCCACCAGAGCCGCTGATTGGCTACAGCGGGAGCCCAGGTTGCTGGTGGTGCGTGATCCAGACCCTGCGCACGAAGTCACGTACAGGTACACGATTTGGCGCAGGAGCGCCGCCCTGCCGCAGTACATCTGCGTTGGGTGCTCCATAAGTGGTAATGTACAGGGAGGAGTGAGACTCTTCTTATATGCTTTCATATCTATCGTATCTATGTATAGTACACTCTTCAAATTTGCTTTAAAATGCATGGTTTTCCCTTTTATGAACAAGAAAGTAATGGCGTTATGCTGTTGGGCCGGTATAATAATGCTATGGGGCTGGTATGAAATTTTTTCCAGGGCTGAATTTTATTCCCAGTCCGGCCCTGGGTTTTGCCACAGGAACAGCCTTATGGGTGGAGGGAGAGGTGTCTCCCCCCCCTCCCTCCTGCCGCTTCCCGGTCATTTTTCCCGCTTACTGGACCCGCCGGTAGCGGGGAAAGCGATTTGGTCTGCTCTCCCGTCAGGCAGGAAGTTCAGTGAGGGCAAGATGGCCCCACTCCACTCTATGGCCTTGGAGGACCAGAGCAATGTCATGCGTCGCTTCCTAGCAACGGATTTAAAGAGCCCATTTTCTTTGACCCCAGATCTCAGATTAAAGAGTTTCTGTCATGCTTATTTCGATCACAAGGGATGTTTACATTCCTTTTAATAGGAATAAAAGTGATCAAATTTTTTTTTTTTAAAAACTGTAAAAATAAAAGATAAAATAAATAGGAAAAAAAATAAATAAAGCGCCCCGTCCCCGTTAGCTTGCGCGCAAAAGCGAATGCATATGCAAGTCGTACCCACATATGTAAACTGTGTTCAAACCACACACGTGAGGTATCAACGCGATCGTTAGAGCGAGAGCAATAGTTTGAGCCCTAGACCTCCTCTGTAACTGTAAACTGGTAACCTGCATAAATGTTTAAAATGTCGCCTATGGGGATTTTTAGGTACCAATGTTTGTCGCCATTCCAAGAGCGTGCGCAATTTTGAAGCTTGACATGTTGGGTATCTATTTACTCGGCGTAACATTATCTTTCACATTATAAAAAAAAATTGGGCTGACTTTACTGTTTTCTAATTTTTTAATTTAAAAAAGTGAATTTTTTCCCAAAAAGTTGCGTTTGTAAGACCGCTGCGCAAATACGGTGTGCTAAAAAATTATTGCAACCATCTCCATTTTATTCTCTAGGGTCTCTGCTAAAAAGAAATATATATTCTTTGGGGGGTTTTAAGTCATTTTCTAGCCAAAAAATCCCTAAACTGATGTTAAATTGTAAGCAACAAGTGTCAGAAAAATGGCCGGATTAGACCAAAATAAATTTTGAACTTAGAGAGGGGGTAGAATTGTAATATTTTCATCTATACATTCCAAACTCATTCTATAAATGACCGTCTTCCTGAGGAATAATGTCTGTGAAATGAAAATTTGATTTTAATAAGAATAAAGCACATTGTGTGAGGGCAAATCGCTGTATGGAAGTTAGCTGCCCAGCTAGGAAAGCATACCCCGCCCACCAGCCAACCGGAAGCATTTTTGGAGCACAGACCCCGCCCACCAGCCAACCGGAAGCATTTTTGGAGCACAGACCCCGCCCACCAGCCAGTAAACAGTCTAGTATGGTCTTTGAAAACGGCTTGCTCCCAATATGCATCTCCTGATTTACAAACGGTGATTTGCCTTATTTTTTTGTATCTTATAATCAACTTTTTATTTCACAGACATTATTCCTCGATAGATACAATCAGTTTGGGACGTATAGAGGAAAAAAAAAAAAAATGGTACCCTCTCCCTAAGTTGACCATGTTTAATATCATAGGGTATAAATAGTGCTGAAAACCTTGTTTTTATTTGTGTTCTGTGTTAGGCAGAGCATAAAAAAAATATGGAACGCATTCACAACAAGTTTTTTTCTTACACCAAATCAATTCTACAAAAACCAGGAAAAGACAGTCCAGCCCCCCTAGATGGTGTAAAGCAAAGTACGCTGAATCTTCTGCCCGTGTGAGGACGACCCAGTGGACAGGGTCAGAGGACAAAGAATAAAAAATGGCCCCCTTTGGATTGTAAGCTCTACGAGCAGGGCCCTCCTCTTCCTTCTTTATTGAATTGTATTTTTAGTGCATTTTTCTCCCCTCTTTTTTCTTAGGGTCAATTCACACCACATGCGGTGCAGTGCGTTTTTTCTCTGCATCAAAAACGCATGGATAGTAGGTTATATGGTTTTCAATGGCATAGTTCACACCAGTGCAGGCAGCATTCCAGCGCGTTCCAGTTCCAGAAAAAAAAAAAAAGAAAGTAAAACGTGCTGCATTTTTCCTGCACCGAACTGCACTGGAACGCTGTAAAACATATAAAAATCACACCGGAATGCACCTAAACGCACCAAAAATGCACTGGAACACACATCCTTATTTTACGGTGAAGAAAAAAGGCAGGGAAAAAGTGCACCGGAACGTGCCAAAAAGGTATCAAAAACGCACTGGAATGCATCAAAAACACGTGAAAACGCGCATGCAAAAAAGTCTCCTGAAAGGCACCCGGACTGCTTTTCAATGGTGTGAACTGGCCCTTAACCCTAAATAAGGACATGTGCATTCCAGTGCATTTTTGGTGCGTTTTTCAGCGTTCCAGTGCAGAAAAAATGCAGCACGTTCTACTCTTTTTTTTTTTTTTTTTTGGAACTGACCGCACTGCTGTGAACTATGCCGTTGAAAACCGTACAACCTATTCTCCATGCATTTTTTTTTTTTTTTGATGCGGATAAAAAAACACACTGCACCGCAAGTGGTGTGAACTGGCCCTAAGTGTGCTCCTAGGGAGTGCTTTCTGACTGCAGGGGAGGTGCTTAACTGGAGGAACTGCTTAGCAGAAACACAAGATCTCCATCTTGCCCTTTGACAGACCGCTGTTCTTCCTCTCTTGTGAACGATCGGCGGGTCCCAGTGGACATCACGTCCACCGGAGCCGCTGATTGGCTACAGCGGGAGCCCAGGTTGCTGGTGGTGCGTGATCCAGACCCTGCGCACGAAGTCACGTACAGGTACACGATTTGGCGCAGGAGCGCCGCCCTGCCGCAGTACATCTGCGTTGGGTGCTCCATAAGTGGTAATGTACAGGGAGGAGTGAGACTCTTCTTATATGCTTTCATATCTATCGTATCTATGTATAGTACACTCTTCAAATTTGCTTTAAAATGCATGGTTTTCCCTTTTATGAACAAGAAAGTAATGGCGTTATGCTGTTGGGCCGGTATAATAATGCTATGGGGCTGGTATGAAATTTTTTCCAGGGCTGAATTTTATTCCCAGTCCGGCCCTGGGTTTTGCCACAGGAACAGCCTTATGGGTGGAGGGAGAGGTGTCTCCCCCCCCCTCCCTCCTGCCGCTTCCCGGTCATTTTTCCCGCTTACTGGACCTGCCGGTAGCGGGGAAAGCGATTTGGTCTGCTCTCCCGTCAGGCAGGAAGTTCAGTGAGGGCAAGATGGCCCCACTCCACTCTATGGCCTTGGAGGACCAGAGCAATGTCATGCGTCGCTTCCTAGCAACGGATTTAAAGAGCCCATTTTCTTTGACCCCAGATCTCAGATTAAAGAGTTTCTGTCATGCTTATTTCGATCACAAGGGATGTTTACATTCCTTTTAATAGGAATAAAAGTGATCAAATTTTTTTTTTTTAAAAACTGTAAAAATAAAAGATAAAATAAATAGGAAAAAAAATAAATAAAGCGCCCCGTCCCCGTTAGCTTGCGCGCAAAAGCGAATGCATATGCAAGTCGTACCCACATATGTAAACTGTGTTCAAACCACACACGTGAGGTATCAACGCGATCGTTAGAGCGAGAGCAATAGTTTGAGCCCTAGACCTCCTCTGTAACTGTAAACTGGTAACCTGCATAAATGTTTAAAATGTCGCCTATGGGGATTTTTAGGTACCAATGTTTGTCGCCATTCCAAGAGCGTGCGCAATTTTGAAGCTTGACATGTTGGGTATCTATTTACTCGGCGTAACATTATCTTTCACATTATAAAAAAAAATTGGGCTGACTTTACTGTTTTCTAATTTTTTAATTTAAAAAAGTGAATTTTTTCCCAAAAAGTTGCGTTTGTAAGACCGCTGCGCAAATACGGTGTGCTAAAAAATTATTGCAACCATCTCCATTTTATTCTCTAGGGTCTCTGCTAAAAAGAAATATATATTCTTTGGGGGGTTTTAAGTCATTTTCTAGCCAAAAAATCCCTAAACTGATGTTAAATTGTAAGCAACAAGTGTCAGAAAAATGGCCGGATTAGACCAAAATAAATTTTGAACTTAGGGAGGGGGTAGAATTGTAATATTTTCATCTATACATTCCAAACTCATTCTATAAATGACCGTCTTCCTGAGGAATAATGTCTGTGAAATGAAAATTTGATTTTAATAAGAATAAAGCACATTGTGTGAGGGCAAATCGCTGTATGGAAGTTAGCTGCCCAGCTAGGAAAGCATACCCCGCCCACCAGCCAACCGGAAGCATTTTTGGAGCACAGACCCCGCCCACCAGCCAGTAAACAGTCTAGTATGGTCTTTGAAAACGGCTTGCTCCCAATATGCATTTCCTGATTTACAAACGGTGATTTGCCTTATTTTTTTGTATCTTATAATCAACTTTTTATTTCACAGACATTATTCCTCGATAGATACAATCAGTTTGGGACGTATAGAGGAAAAAAAAAAAATGGTACCCTCTCCCTAAGTTGACCATGTTTAATATCATAGGGTATAAATAGTGCTGAAAACCTTGTTTTTATTTGTGTTCTGTGTTAGGCAGAGCATAAAAAAAATATGGAACGCATTCACAACAAGTTTTTTTCTTACACCAAATCAATTCTACAAAAACCAGGAAAAGACAGTCCAGCCCCCCTAGATGGTGTAAAGCAAAGTACGCTGAATCTTCTGCCCGTGTGAGGACGACCCAGTGGACAGGGTCAGAGGACAAAGAATAAAAAATGGCCCCCTTTGGATTGTAAGCTCTACCAGCAGGGCCCTCCTCTTCCTTCTTTATTGAATTGTATTTTTAGTGCATTTTTCTCCCCTCTTTTTTCTTAGGGTCAATTCACAACACATGCGGTACAGTGCGTTTTTTCTCTGCATCAAAAACGCATGGATAGTAGGTTATATGGTTTTCAATGGCATAGTTCACACCAGTGCAGGCAGCATTCCAGCGCGTTCCAGTTCCAGAAAAAAAAAAAAAAAGAAAGTAAAACGTGCTGCATTTTTCCTGCACCGAACTGCACTGGAACGCTGTAAAACATATAAAAATCACACCGGAATGCACCTAAACGCACCAAAAATGCACTGGAACACACATCCTTATTTTACGGTGAAGAAAAAGGCAGGGAAAAAGTGCACCGGAACGTGCCAAAAAGGTATCAAAAACGCACTGGAATGCATCAAAAACACGTGAAAACGCGCATGCAAAAAAGTCTCCTGAAAGGCACCCGGACTGCTTTTCAATGGTGTGAACTGGCCCTTAACCCTAAATAAGGACATGTGCATTCCAGTGCATTTTTGGTGCGTTTTTCAGCGTTCCAGTGCAGAAAAAATGCAGCACGTTCTACTCTTTTTTTTTTTTTTTTTTCTGGAACTGACCGCACTGCTGTGAACTATGCCGTTGAAAACTGTACAACCCATGCATTTTTTTTTTTTTTTTTTTGATGCGGATAAAAAAACACACTGCACCGCAAGTGGTGTGAACTGGCCCTAAGTGTGCTCCTAGGGAGTGCTTTCTAACTGCAGGGGAGGTGCTTAACTGGAGGAACTGCTTAGCAGAAACACAAGATCTCCATCTTGCCCTTTGACAGACCGCTGTTCTTCCTCTCTTGTGAACGATCGGCGGGTCCCAGTGGACATCACGTCCACCGGAGCCGCTGATTGGCTACAGCGGGAGCCCAGGTTGCTGGTGGTGCGTGATCCAGACCCTGCGCACGAAGTCACGTACAGGTACACGATTTGGCGCAGAAGCGCCGCCCTGCCGCAGTACATCTGCGTTGGGTGCTCCATAAGTGGTAATGTACAGGGAGGAGTGAGACTCTTCTTATATGCTTTCATATCTATCGTATCTATGTATAGTACACTCTTCAAATTTGCTTTAAAATGCATGGTTTTCCCTTTTATGAACAAGAAAGTAATGGCGTTATGCTGTTGGGCCGGTATAATAATGCTATGGGGCTGGTATGAAATTTTTTCCAGGGCTGAATTTTATTCCCAGTCCGGCCCTGGGTTTTGCCACAGGAACAGCCTTATGGGTGGAGGGAGAGGTGTCTCCCCCCCTCCCTCCTGCCGCTTCCCGGTCATTTTTCCCGCTTACTGGACCCGCCGGTAGCGGGGAAAGCGATTTGGTCTGCTCTCCCGTCAGGCAGGAAGTTCAGTGAGGGCAAGATGGCCCCACTCCACTCTATGGCCTTGGAGGACCAGAGCAATGTCATGCGTCGCTTCCTAGCAACGGATTTAAAGAGCCCATTTTCTTTGACCCCAGATCTCAGATTAAAGAGTTTCTGTCATGCTTATTTCGATCACAAGGGATGTTTACATTCCTTTTAATAGGAATAAAAGTGATCAAATTTTTTTTTTTAAAAACTGTAAAAATAAAAGATAAAATAAATAGGAAAAAAAATAAATAAAGCGCCCCGTCCCCATTAGCTTGCGCGCAAAAGCGAATGCATATGCAAGTCGTACCCACATATGTAAACTGTGTTCAAACCACACACGTGAGGTATCAACGCGATCGTTAGAGCGAGAGCAATAGTTTGAGCCCTAGACCTCCTCTGTAACTGTAAACTGGTAACCTGCATAAATGTTTAAAATGTCGCCTATGGGGATTTTTAGGTACCAATGTTTGTCGCCATTCCAAGAGCGTGCGCAATTTTGAAGCTTGACATGTTGGGTATCTATTTACTCGGCGTAACATTATCTTTCACATTATAAAAAAAAAATTGGGCTGACTTTACTGTTTTCTAATTTTTTAATTTAAAAAAGTGAATTTTTTCCCAAAAAGTTGCGTTTGTAAGACCGCTGCGCAAATACGGTGTGCTAAAAAATTATTGCAACCATCTCCATTTTATTCTCTAGGGTCTCTGCTAAAAAGAAATATATATTCTTTGGGGGGTTTTAAGTCATTTTCTAGCCAAAAAATCCCTAAACTGATGTTAAATTGTAAGCAACAAGTGTCAGAAAAATGGCCGGATTAGACCAAAATAAATTTTGAACTTAGGGAGGGGGTAGAATTGTAATATTTTCATCTATACATTCCAAACTCATTCTATAAATGACCGTCTTCCTGAGGAATAATGTCTGTGAAATGAAAATTTGATTTTAATAAGAATAAAGCACATTGTGTGAGGGCAAATCGCTGTATGGAAGTTAGCTGCCCAGCTAGGAAAGCATACCCCGCCCACCAGCCAACCGGAAGCATTTTTGGAGCACAGACCCCGCCCACCAGCCAGTAAACAGTCTAGTATGGTCTTTGAAAACGGCTTGCTCCCAATATGCATCTCCTGATTTACAAACGGTGATTTGCCTTATTTTTTTGTATCTTATAATCAACTTTTTATTTCACAGACATTATTCCTCGATAGATACGATCAGTTTGGGACGTATAGAGGAAAAAAAAAAAAATGGTACCCTCTCCCTAAGTTGACCATGTTTAATATCATAGGGTATAAATAGTGCTGAAAACCTTGTTTTTATTTGTGTTCTGTGTTAGGCAGAGCATAAAAAAAATATGGAACACATTCACCACAAGTTTTTTTCTTACACCAAATCAATTCTACAAAAACCAGGAAAAGACAGTCCAGCCCCCCTAGATGGTGTAAAGCAAAGTACGCTGAATCTTCTGCCTGTGTGAGGACGACCCAGTGGACAGGGTCAGAGGACAAAGAATAAAAAATGGCCCCCTTTGGATTGTAAGCTCTACGAGCAGGGCCCTCCTCTTCCTTCTTTATTGAATTGTATTTTTAGTGCATTTTTCTCCCCTCTTTTTTCTTAGGGTCAATTCACACCACATGCGGTGCAGTGCGTTTTTTCTCTGCATCAAAAACGCATTGGATAGTAGGTTATATGGTTTTCAATGGCATAGTTCACACCAGTGCAGGCAGCATTCCAGCGCGTTCCAGTTCCAGAGAAAAAAAAAAAGAAAGTAAAACGTGCTGCATTTTTCCTGCACCGAACTGCACTGGAACGCTGTAAAACATATAAAAATCACACCGGAATGCACCTAAACGCACCAAAAATGCACTGGAACACACATCCTTATTTTACGGTGAAGAAAAAAGGCAGGGGAAAAAGTGCACCGGAACGTGCCAAAAAGGTATCAAAAACGCACTGGAATGCATCAAAAACACGTGAAAACGCGCATGCAAAAAAGTCTCCTGAAAGGCACCCGGACTGCTTTTCAATGGTGTGAACTGGCCCTTAACCCTAAATAGGGACATGTGCATTCCAGTGCATTTTTGGTGCGTTTTTCAGCGTTCCAGTACAGAAAAAATGCAGCACGTTCTACTCTTTTTTTTTTTTTTTTCTGGAACTGACCGCACTGCTGTGAACTATGCCGTTGAAAACCGTACAACCTATTCTCCATGCATTTTTTTTTTTTGATGCGGATAAAAAAACACACTGCACCGCAAGTGGTGTGAACTGGCCCTAAGTGTGCTCCTAGGGAGTGCTTTCTAACTGCAGGGGAGGTGCTTAACTGGAGGAACTGCTTAGCAGAAACACAAGATCTCCATCTTGCCCTTTGACAGACCGCTGTTCTTCCTCTCTTGTGAATGATCGGCGGGTCCCAGTGGACATCACGTCCACCGGAGCCGCTGATTGGCTATAGCGGGAGCCCAGGTTGCTGGTGGTGCGTGATCCAGACCCTGCGCACGAAGTCACGTACAGGTACACGATTTGGCGCAGGAGCGCCGCCCTGCCGCAGTACATCTGCGTTGGGTGCTCCATAAGTGGTAATGTACAGGGAGGAGTGAGACTCTTCTTATATGCTTTCATATCTATCGTATCTATGTATAGTACACTCTTCAAATTTGCTTTAAAATGCATGGTTTTCCCTTTTATGAACAAGAAAGTAATGGCGTTATGCTGTTGGGCCGGTATAATAATGCTATGGGGCTGGTATGAAATTTTTTCCAGGGCTGAATTTTATTCCCAGTCCGGCCCTGGGTTTTGCCACAGGAACAGCCTTATGGGTGGAGGGAGAGGTGTCTCCCCCCCTCCCTCCTGCCGCTTCCCGGTCATTTTTCCCGCTTACTGGACCCGCCGGTAGCGGGGAAAGTGATTTGGTCTGCTCTCCCGTCAGGCAGGAAGTTCAGTGAGGGCAAGATGGCCCCACTCCACTCTATGGCCTTGGAGGACCAGAGCAATGTCATGCGTCGCTTCCTAGCAACGGATTTAAAGAGCCCATTTTCTTTGACCCCAGATCTCAGATTAAAGAGTTTCTGTCATGCTTATTTCGATCACAAGGGATGTTTACATTCCTTTTAATAGGAATAAAAGTGATCAAATTTTTTTTTTTTTAAAAAACTGTAAAAATAAAAGATAAAATAAATAGGAAAAAAAATAAATAAAGCGCCCCGTCCCCGTTAGCTTGCGCGCAAAAGCGAATGCATATGCAAGTCGTACCCACATATGTAAACTGTGTTCAAACCACACACGTGAGGTATCAACGCGATCGTTAGAGCGAGAGCAATAGTTTGAGCCCTAGACCTCCTCTGTAACTGTAAACTGGTAACCTGCATAAATGTTTAAAATGTCGCCTATGGGGATTTTTAGGTACCAATGTTTGTCGCCATTCCAAGAGCGTGCGCAATTTTGAAGCTTGACATGTTGGGTATCTATTTACTCGGCGTAACATTATCTTTCACATTATAAAAAAAAAATTGGGCTGACTTTACTGTTTTCTAATTTTTTAATTTAAAAAAGTGAATTTTTTCCCAAAAAGTTGCGTTTGTAAGACCGCTGCGCAAATACGGTGTGCTAAAAAATTATTGCAACCATCTCCATTTTATTCTCTAGGGTCTCTGCTAAAAAGAAATATATATTCTTTGGGGGGTTTTAAGTCATTTTCTAGCCAAAAAATCCCTAAACTGATGTTAAATTGTAAGCAACAAGTGTCAGAAAAATGGCCGGATTAGACCAAAATAAATTTTGAACTTAGGGAGGGGGTAGAATTGTAATATTTTCATCTATACATTCCAAACTCATTCTATAAATGACCGTCTTCCTGAGGAATAATGTCTGTGAAATGAAAATTTGATTTTAATAAGAATAAAGCACATTGTGTGAGGGCAAATCGCTGTATGGAAGTTAGCTGCCCAGCTAGGAAAGCATACCCCGCCCACCAGCCAACCGGAAGCATTTTTGGAGCACAGACCCCGCCCACCAGCCAGTAAACAGTCTAGTATGGTCTTTGAAAACGGCTTGCTCCCAATATGCATCTCCTGATTTACAAACGGTGATTTGCCTTATTTTTTTGTATCTTATAATCAACTTTTTATTTCACAGACATTATTCCTCGATAGATACAATCAGTTTGGGACGTATAGAGGAAAAAAAAAAAAATGGTACCCTCTCCCTAAGTTGACCATGTTTAATATCATAGGGTATAAATAGTGCTGAAAACCTTGTTTTTATTTGTGTTCTGTGTTAGGCAGAGCATAAAAAAAAATATGGAACGCATTCACAACAAGTTTTTTTCTTACACCAAATCAATTCTACAAAAACCAGGAAAAGACAGTCCAGCCCCCCTAGATGGTGTAAAGCAAAGTACGCTGAATCTTCTGCCCGTGTGAGGACGACCCAGTGGACAGGGTCAGAGGACAAAGAATAAAAAATGGCCCCCTTTGGATTGTAAGCTCTACCAGCAGGGCCCTCCTCTTCCTTCTTTATTGAATTGTATTTTTAGTGCATTTTTCTCCCCTCTTTTTTCTTAGGGTCAATTCACAACACATGCGGTACAGTGCGTTTTTTCTCTGCATCAAAAACGCATGGATAGTAGGTTATATGGTTTTCAATGGCATAGTTCACACCAGTGCAGGCAGCATTCCAGCGCGTTCCAGTTCCAGAAAAAAAAAAAAAAAGAAAGTAAAACGTGCTGCATTTTTCCTGCACCGAACTGCACTGGAACGCTGTAAAACATATAAAAATCACACCGGAATGCACCTAAACGCACCAAAAATGCACTGGAACACACATCCTTATTTTACGGTGAAGAAAAAAGGCAGGGAAAAAGTGCACCGGAACGTGCCAAAAAGGTATCAAAAACGCACTGGAATGCATCAAAAACACGTGAAAACGCGCATGCAAAAAAGTCTCCTGAAAGGCCCCCGGACTGCTTTTCAATGGTGTGAACTGGCCCTTAACCCTAAATAGGGACATGTGCATTCCAGTGCATTTTTGGTGCGTTTTTCAGCGTTCCAGTGCAGAAAAAATGCAGCACGTTCTACTCTTTTTTTTTTTTTTTTTTCCTGGAACTGACCGCACTGCTGTGAACTATGCCGTTGAAAACCGTACAACCTATTCTCCATGCATTTTTTTTTTTATTTGATGCGGATAAAATAACACACTGCACCGCAAGTGGTGTGAACTGGCCCTAAGTGTGCTCCTAGGGAGTGCTTTCTAACTGCAGGGGAGGTGCTTAACTGGAGGAACTGCTTAGCAGAAACACAAGATCTCCATCTTGCCCTTTGACAGACCGCTGTTCTTCCTCTCTTGTGAACGATCGGCGGGTCCCAGTGGACATCACGTCCACCGGAGCCGCTGATTGGCTACAGCGGGAGCCCAGGTTGCTGGTGGTGCGTGATCCAGACCCTGCGCACGAAGTCACGTACAGGTACACGATTTGGCGCAGGAGCGCCGCCCTGCCGCAGTACATCTGCGTTGGGTGCTCCATAAGTGGTAATGTACAGGGAGGAGTGAGACTCTTCTTATATGCTTTCATATCTATCGTATCTATGTATAGTACACTCTTCAAATTTGCTTTAAAATGCATGGTTTTCCCTTTTATGAACAAGAAAGTAATGGCGTTATGCTGTTGGGCCGGTATAATAATGCTATGGGGCTGGTATGAAATTTTTTCCAGGGCTGAATTTTATTCCCAGTCCGGCCCTGGGTTTTGCCACAGGAACAGCCTTATGGGTGGAGGGAGAGGTGTCTCCCCCCCTCCCTCCTGCCGCTTCCCGGTCATTTTTCCCGCTTACTGGACCCGCCGGTAGCGGGGAAAGTGATTTGGTCTGCTCTCCCGTCAGGCAGGAAGTTCAGTGAGGGCAAGATGGCCCCACTCCACTCTATGGCCTTGGAGGACCAGAGCAATGTCATGCGTCGCTTCCTAGCAACGGATTTAAAGAGCCCATTTTCTTTGACCCCAGATCTCAGATTAAAGAGTTTCTGTCATGCTTATTTCGATCACAAGGGATGTTTACATTCCTTTTAATAGGAATAAAAGTGATCAAATTTTTTTTTTTTTAAAAAACTGTAAAAATAAAAGATAAAATAAATAGGAAAAAAAATAAATAAAGCGCCCCGTCCCCGTTAGCTTGCGCGCAAAAGCGAATGCATATGCAAGTCGTACCCACATATGTAAACTGTGTTCAAACCACACACGTGAGGTATCAACGCGATCGTTAGAGCGAGAGCAATAGTTTGAGCCCTAGACCTCCTCTGTAACTGTAAACTGGTAACCTGCATAAATGTTTAAAATGTCGCCTATGGGGATTTTTAGGTACCAATGTTTGTCGCCATTCCAAGAGCGTGCGCAATTTTGAAGCTTGACATGTTGGGTATCTATTTACTCGGCGTAACATTATCTTTCACATTATAAAAAAAAAATTGGGCTGACTTTACTGTTTTCTAATTTTTTAATTTAAAAAAGTGAATTTTTTCCCAAAAAGTTGCGTTTGTAAGACCGCTGCGCAAATACGGTGTGCTAAAAAATTATTGCAACCATCTCCATTTTATTCTCTAGGGTCTCTGCTAAAAAGAAATATATATTCTTTGGGGGGTTTTAAGTCATTTTCTAGCCAAAAAATCCCTAAACTGATGTTAAATTGTAAGCAACAAGTGTCAGAAAAATGGCCGGATTAGACCAAAATAAATTTTGAACTTAGGGAGGGGGTAGAATTGTAATATTTTCATCTATACATTCCAAACTCATTCTATAAATGACCGTCTTCCTGAGGAATAATGTCTGTGAAATGAAAATTTGATTTTAATAAGAATAAAGCACATTGTGTGAGGGCAAATCGCTGTATGGAAGTTAGCTGCCCAGCTAGGAAAGCATACCCCGCCCACCAGCCAACCGGAAGCATTTTTGGAGCACAGACCCCGCCCACCAGCCAGTAAACAGTCTAGTATGGTCTTTGAAAACGGCTTGCTCCCAATATGCATCTCCTGATTTACAAACGGTGATTTGCCTTATTTTTTTGTATCTTATAATCAACTTTTTATTTCACAGACATTATTCCTCGATAGATACAATCAGTTTGGGACGTATAGAGGAAAAAAAAAAAAATGGTACCCTCTCCCTAAGTTGACCATGTTTAATATCATAGGGTATAAATAGTGCTGAAAACCTTGTTTTTATTTGTGTTCTGTGTTAGGCAGAGCATAAAAAAAAATATGGAACGCATTCACAACAAGTTTTTTTCTTACACCAAATCAATTCTACAAAAACCAGGAAAAGACAGTCCAGCCCCCCTAGATGGTGTAAAGCAAAGTACGCTGAATCTTCTGCCCGTGTGAGGACGACCCAGTGGACAGGGTCAGAGGACAAAGAATAAAAAATGGCCCCCTTTGGATTGTAAGCTCTACCAGCAGGGCCCTCCTCTTCCTTCTTTATTGAATTGTATTTTTAGTGCATTTTTCTCCCCTCTTTTTTCTTAGGGTCAATTCACAACACATGCGGTACAGTGCGTTTTTTCTCTGCATCAAAAACGCATGGATAGTAGGTTATATGGTTTTCAATGGCATAGTTCACACCAGTGCAGGCAGCATTCCAGCGCGTTCCAGTTCCAGAAAAAAAAAAAAAAAGAAAGTAAAACGTGCTGCATTTTTCCTGCACCGAACTGCACTGGAACGCTGTAAAACATATAAAAATCACACCGGAATGCACCTAAACGCACCAAAAATGCACTGGAACACACATCCTTATTTTACGGTGAAGAAAAAAGGCAGGGAAAAAGTGCACCGGAACGTGCCAAAAAGGTATCAAAAACGCACTGGAATGCATCAAAAACACGTGAAAACGCGCATGCAAAAAAGTCTCCTGAAAGGCCCCCGGACTGCTTTTCAATGGTGTGAACTGGCCCTTAACCCTAAATAGGGACATGTGCATTCCAGTGCATTTTTGGTGCGTTTTTCAGCGTTCCAGTGCAGAAAAAATGCAGCACGTTCTACTCTTTTTTTTTTTTTTTTTTCTGGAACTGACCGCACTGCTGTGAACTATGCCGTTGAAAACCGTACAACCTATTCTCCATGCATTTTTTTTTTTATTTGATGCGGATAAAAAAACACACTGCACCGCAAGTGGTGTGAACTGGCCCTAAGTGTGCTCCTAGGGAGTGCTTTCTAACTGCAGGGGAGGTGCTTAACTGGAGGAACTGCTTAGCAGAAACACAAGATCTCCATCTTGCCCTTTGACAGACCGCTGTTCTTCCTCTCTTGTGAACGATCGGCGGGTCCCAGTGGACATCACGTCCACCGGAGCCGCTGATTGGCTACAGCGGGAGCCCAGGTTGCTGGTGGTGCGTGATCCAGACCCTGCGCACGAAGTCACGTACAGGTACACGATTTGGCGCAGGAGCGCCGCCCTGCCGCAGTACATCTGCGTTGGGTGCTCCATAAGTGGTAATGTACAGGGAGGAGTGAGACTCTTCTTATATGCTTTCATATCTATCGTATCTATGTATAGTACACTCTTCAAATTTGCTTTAAAATGCATGGTTTTCCCTTTTATGAACAAGAAAGTAATGGCGTTATGCTGTTGGGCCGGTATAATAATGCTATGGGGCTGGTATGAAATTTTTTCCAGGGCTGAATTTTATTCCCAGTCCGGCCCTGGGTTTTGCCACAGGAACAGCCTTATGGGTGGAGGGAGAGGTGTCTCCCCCCCTCCCTCCTGCCGCTTCCCGGTCATTTTTCCCGCTTACTGGACCCGCCGGTAGCGGGGAAAGTGATTTGGTCTGCTCTCCCGTCAGGCAGGAAGTTCAGTGAGGGCAAGATGGCCCCACTCCACTCTATGGCCTTGGAGGACCAGAGCAATGTCATGCGTCGCTTCCTAGCAACGGATTTAAAGAGCCCATTTTCTTTGACCCCAGATCTCAGATTAAAGAGTTTCTGTCATGCTTATTTCGATCACAAGGGATGTTTACATTCCTTTTAATAGGAATAAAAGTGATCAAATTTTTTTTTTTTTAAAAAACTGTAAAAATAAAAGATAAAATAAATAGGAAAAAAAATAAATAAAGCGCCCCGTCCCCGTTAGCTTGCGCGCAAAAGCGAATGCATATGCAAGTCGTACCCACATATGTAAACTGTGTTCAAACCACACACGTGAGGTATCAACGCGATCGTTAGAGCGAGAGCAATAGTTTGAGCCCTAGACCTCCTCTGTAACTGTAAACTGGTAACCTGCATAAATGTTTAAAATGTCGCCTATGGGGATTTTTAGGTACCAATGTTTGTCGCCATTCCAAGAGCGTGCGCAATTTTGAAGCTTGACATGTTGGGTATCTATTTACTCGGCGTAACATTATCTTTCACATTATAAAAAAAAAATTGGGCTGACTTTACTGTTTTCTAATTTTTTAATTTAAAAAAGTGAATTTTTTCCCAAAAAGTTGCGTTTGTAAGACCGCTGCGCAAATACGGTGTGCTAAAAAATTATTGCAACCATCTCCATTTTATTCTCTAGGGTCTCTGCTAAAAAGAAATATATATTCTTTGGGGGGTTTTAAGTCATTTTCTAGCCAAAAAATCCCTAAACTGATGTTAAATTGTAAGCAACAAGTGTCAGAAAAATGGCCGGATTAGACCAAAATAAATTTTGAACTTAGGGAGGGGGTAGAATTGTAATATTTTCATCTATACATTCCAAACTCATTCTATAAATGACCGTCTTCCTGAGGAATAATGTCTGTGAAATGAAAATTTGATTTTAATAAGAATAAAGCACATTGTGTGAGGGCAAATCGCTGTATGGAAGTTAGCTGCCCAGCTAGGAAAGCATACCCCGCCCACCAGCCAACCGGAAGCATTTTTGGAGCACAGACCCCGCCCACCAGCCAGTAAACAGTCTAGTATGGTCTTTGAAAACGGCTTGCTCCCAATATGCATCTCCTGATTTACAAACGGTGATTTGCCTTATTTTTTTGTATCTTATAATCAACTTTTTATTTCACAGACATTATTCCTCGATAGATACAATCAGTTTGGGACGTATAGAGGAAAAAAAAAAAAAATGGTACCCTCTCCCTAAGTTGACCATGTTTAATATCATAGGGTATAAATAGTGCTGAAAACCTTGTTTTTATTTGTGTTCTGTGTTAGGCAGAGCATAAAAAAAATATGGAACGCATTCACAACAAGTTTTTTTCTTACACCAAATCAATTCTACAAAAACCAGGAAAAGACAGTCCAGCCCCCCTAGATGGTGTAAAGCAAAGTACGCTGAATCTTCTGCCCGTGTGAGGACGACCCAGTGGACAGGGTCAGAGGACAAAGAATAAAAAATGGCCCCCTTTGGATTGTAAGCTCTACGAGCAGGGCCCTCCTCTTCCTTCTTTATTGAATTGTATTTTTAGTGCATTTTTCTCCCCTCTTTTTTCTTAGGGTCAATTCACACCACATGCGGTGCAGTGCGTTTTTTCTCTGCATCAAAAACGCATGGATAGTAGGTTATATGGTTTTCAATGGCATAGTTCACACCAGTGCAGGCAGCATTCCAGCGCGTTCCAGTTCAAGAAAAAAAAAAAAAAGAAAGTAAAACGTGCTGCATTTTTCCTGCACTGGAACGCTGTAAAACATATAAAAATCACACCGGAATGCACCTAAACGCACCAAAAATGCACTGGAACACACATCCTTATTTTACGGTGAAGAAAAAAGGCAGGGAAAAAGTGCACCGGAACGTGCCAAAAAGGTATCAAAAACGCACTGGAATGCATCAAAAACACGTGAAAACGCGCATGCAAAAAAGTCTCCTGAAAGGCACCCGGACTGCTTTTCAATGGTGTGAACTGACCCTTAACCCTAAATAAGGACATGTGCATTCCAGTGCATTTTTGGTGCGTTTTTCAGCGTTCCAGTACAGAAAAAATGCAGCACGTTCTACTCTTTTTTTTTTTTTTTTTTTTGGAACTGACCGCACTGCTGTGAACTATGCCGTTGAAAACCGTACAACCTATTCTCCATGCATTTTTTTTTTTTTGATGCGGATAAAAAAACACACTGCACCGCAAGTGGTGTGAACTGGCCCTAAGTGTGCTCCTAGGGAGTGCTTTCTAACTGCAGGGGAGGTGCTTAACTGGAGGAACTGCTTAGCAGAAACACAAGATCTCCATCTTGCCCTTTGACAGACCGCTGTTCTTCCTCTCTTGTGAACGATCGGCGGGTCCCAGTGGACATCACGTCCACCGGAGCCGCTGATTGGCTACAGCGGGAGCCCAGGTTGCTGGTGGTGCGTGATCCAGACCCTGCGCACGAAGTCACGTACAGGTACACGATTTGGCGCAGGAGCGCCGCCCTGCCGCAGTACATCTGCGTTGGGTGCTCCATAAGTGGTAATGTACAGGGAGGAGTGAGACTCTTCTTATATGCTTTCATATCTATCGTATCTATGTATAGTACACTCTTCAAATTTGCTTTAAAATGCATGGTTTTCCCTTTTATGAACAAGAAAGTAATGGCGTTATGCTGTTGGGCCGGTATAATAATGCTATGGGGCTGGTATGAAATTTTTTCCAGGGCTGAATTTTATTCCCAGTCCGGCCCTGGGTTTTGCCACAGGAACAGCCTTATGGGTGGAGGGAGAGGTGTCTCCCCCCCTCCCTCCTGCCGCTTCCCGGTCATTTTTCCCGCTTACTGGACCCGCCGGTAGCGGGGAAAGTGATTTGGTCTGCTCTCCCGTCAGGCAGGAAGTTCAGTGAGGGCAAGATGGCCCCACTCCACTCTATGGCCTTGGAGGACCAGAGCAATGTCATGCGTCGCTTCCTAGCAACGGATTTAAAGAGCCCATTTTCTTTGACCCCAGATCTCAGATTAAAGAGTTTCTGTCATGCTTATTTCGATCACAAGGGATGTTTACATTCCTTTTAATAGGAATAAAAGTGATCAAATTTTTTTTTTTTTAAAAAACTGTAAAAATAAAAGATAAAATAAATAGGAAAAAAAATAAATAAAGCGCCCCGTCCCCGTTAGCTTGCGCGCAAAAGCGAATGCATATGCAAGTCGTACCCACATATGTAAACTGTGTTCAAACCACACACGTGAGGTATCAACGCGATCGTTAGAGCGAGAGCAATAGTTTGAGCCCTAGACCTCCTCTGTAACTGTAAACTGGTAACCTGCATAAATGTTTAAAATGTCGCCTATGGGGATTTTTAGGTACCAATGTTTGTCGCCATTCCAAGAGCGTGCGCAATTTTGAAGCTTGACATGTTGGGTATCTATTTACTCGGCGTAACATTATCTTTCACATTATAAAAAAAAAATTGGGCTGACTTTACTGTTTTCTAATTTTTTAATTTAAAAAAGTGAATTTTTTCCCAAAAAGTTGCGTTTGTAAGACCGCTGCGCAAATACGGTGTGCTAAAAAATTATTGCAACCATCTCCATTTTATTCTCTAGGGTCTCTGCTAAAAAGAAATATATATTCTTTGGGGGGTTTTAAGTCATTTTCTAGCCAAAAAATCCCTAAACTGATGTTAAATTGTAAGCAACAAGTGTCAGAAAAATGGCCGGATTAGACCAAAATAAATTTTGAACTTAGGGAGGGGGTAGAATTGTAATATTTTCATCTATACATTCCAAACTCATTCTATAAATGACCGTCTTCCTGAGGAATAATGTCTGTGAAATGAAAATTTGATTTTAATAAGAATAAAGCACATTGTGTGAGGGCAAATCGCTGTATGGAAGTTAGCTGCCCAGCTAGGAAAGCATACCCCGCCCACCAGCCAACCGGAAGCATTTTTGGAGCACAGACCCCGCCCACCAGCCAGTAAACAGTCTAGTATGGTCTTTGAAAACGGCTTGCTCCCAATATGCATCTCCTGATTTACAAACGGTGATTTGCCTTATTTTTTTGTATCTTATAATCAACTTTTTATTTCACAGACATTATTCCTCGATAGATACAATCAGTTTGGGACGTATAGAGGAAAAAAAAAAAAAATGGTACCCTCTCCCTAAGTTGACCATGTTTAATATCATAGGGTATAAATAGTGCTGAAAACCTTGTTTTTATTTGTGTTCTGTGTTAGGCAGAGCATAAAAAAAATATGGAACGCATTCACAACAAGTTTTTTTCTTACACCAAATCAATTCTACAAAAACCAGGAAAAGACAGTCCAGCCCCCCTAGATGGTGTAAAGCAAAGTACGCTGAATCTTCTGCCCGTGTGAGGACGACCCAGTGGACAGGGTCAGAGGACAAAGAATAAAAAATGGCCCCCTTTGGATTGTAAGCTCTACGAGCAGGGCCCTCCTCTTCCTTCTTTATTGAATTGTATTTTTAGTGCATTTTTCTCCCCTCTTTTTTCTTAGGGTCAATTCACACCACATGCGGTGCAGTGCGTTTTTTCTCTGCATCAAAAACGCATGGATAGTAGGTTATATGGTTTTCAATGGCATAGTTCACACCAGTGCAGGCAGCATTCCAGCGCGTTCCAGTTCAAGAAAAAAAAAAAAAAGAAAGTAAAACGTGCTGCATTTTTCCTGCACTGGAACGCTGTAAAACATATAAAAATCACACCGGAATGCACCTAAACGCACCAAAAATGCACTGGAACACACATCCTTATTTTACGGTGAAGAAAAAAGGCAGGGAAAAAGTGCACCGGAACGTGCCAAAAAGGTATCAAAAACGCACTGGAATGCATCAAAAACACGTGAAAACGCGCATGCAAAAAAGTCTCCTGAAAGGCACCCGGACTGCTTTTCAATGGTGTGAACTGACCCTTAACCCTAAATAAGGACATGTGCATTCCAGTGCATTTTTGGTGCGTTTTTCAGCGTTCCAGTACAGAAAAAATGCAGCACGTTCTACTCTTTTTTTTTTTTTTTTCTGGAACTGACCGCACTGCTGTGAACTATGCCGTTGAAAACCGTACAACCTATTCTCCATGCATTTTTTTTTTTTGATGCGGATAAAAAAACACACTGCACCGCAAGTGGTGTGAACTGGCCCTAAGTGTGCTCCTAGGGAGTGCTTTCTAACTGCAGGGGAGGTGCTTAACTGGAGGAACTGCTTAGCAGAAACACAAGATCTCCATCTTGCCCTTTGACAGACCGCTGTTCTTCCTCTCTTGTGAATGATCGGCGGGTCCCAGTGGACATCACGTCCACCGGAGCCGCTGATTGGCTATAGCGGGAGCCCAGGTTGCTGGTGGTGCGTGATCCAGACCCTGCGCACGAAGTCACGTACAGGTACACGATTTGGCGCAGGAGCGCCGCCCTGCCGCAGTACATCTGCGTTGGGTGCTCCATAAGTGGTAATGAACAGGGAGGAGTGAGACTCTTCTTATATGCTTTCATATCTATCGTATCTATGTATAGTACACTCTTCAAATTTGCTTTAAAATGCATGGTTTTCCCTTTTATGAACAAGAAAGTAATGGCGTTATGCTGTTGGGCCGGTATAATAATGCTATGGGGCTGGTATGAAATTTTTTCCAGGGCTGAATTTTATTCCCAGTCCGGCCCTGGGTTTTGCCACAGGAACAGCCTTATGGGTGGAGGGAGAGGTGTCTCCCCCCCTCCCTCCTGCCGCTTCCCGGTCATTTTTCCCGCTTACTGGACCCGCCGGTAGCGGGGAAAGTGATTTGGTCTGCTCTCCCGTCAGGCAGGAAGTTCAGTGAGGGCAAGATGGCCCCACTCCACTCTATGGCCTTGGAGGACCAGAGCAATGTCATGCGTCGCTTCCTAGCAACGGATTTAAAGAGCCCATTTTCTTTGACCCCAGATCTCAGATTAAAGAGTTTCTGTCATGCTTATTTCGATCACAAGGGATGTTTACATTCCTTTTAATAGGAATAAAAGTGATCAAATTTTTTTTTTTTTTAAAAAACTGTAAAAATAAAAGATAAAATAAATAGGAAAAAAAATAAATAAAGCGCCCCGTCCCCGTTAGCTTGCGCGCAAAAGCGAATGCATATGCAAGTCGTACCCACATATGTAAACTGTGTTCAAACCACACACGTGAGGTATCAACGCGATCGTTAGAGCGAGAGCAATAGTTTGAGCCCTAGACCTCCTCTGTAACTGTAAACTGGTAACCTGCATAAATGTTTAAAATGTCGCCTATGGGGATTTTTAGGTACCAATGTTTGTCGCCATTCCAAGAGCGTGCGCAATTTTGAAGCTTGACATGTTGGGTATCTATTTACTCGGCGTAACATTATCTTTCACATTATAAAAAAAAAATTGGGCTGACTTTACTGTTTTCTAATTTTTTAATTTAAAAAAGTGAATTTTTTCCCAAAAAGTTGCGTTTGTAAGACCGCTGCGCAAATACGGTGTGCTAAAAAATTATTGCAACCATCTCCATTTTATTCTCTAGGGTCTCTGCTAAAAAGAAATATATATTCTTTGGGGGGTTTTAAGTCATTTTCTAGCCAAAAAATCCCTAAACTGATGTTAAATTGTAAGCAACAAGTGTCAGAAAAATGGCCGGATTAGACCAAAATAAATTTTGAACTTAGGGAGGGGGTAGAATTGTAATATTTTCATCTATACATTCCAAACTCATTCTATAAATGACCGTCTTCCTGAGGAATAATGTCTGTGAAATGAAAATTTGATTTTAATAAGAATAAAGCACATTGTGTGAGGGCAAATCGCTGTATGGAAGTTAGCTGCCCAGCTAGGAAAGCATACCCCGCCCACCAGCCAACCGGAAGCATTTTTGGAGCACAGACCCCGCCCACCAGCCAGTAAACAGTCTAGTATGGTCTTTGAAAACGGCTTGCTCCCAATATGCATCTCCTGATTTACAAACGGTGATTTGCCTTATTTTTTTGTATCTTATAATCAACTTTTTATTTCACAGACATTATTCCTCGATAGATACAATCAGTTTGGGACGTATAGAGGAAAAAAAAAAAAAATGGTACCCTCTCCCTAAGTTGACCATGTTTAATATCATAGGGTATAAATAGTGCTGAAAACCTTGTTTTTATTTGTGTTCTGTGTTAGGCAGAGCATAAAAAAAATATGGAACGCATTCACAACAAGTTTTTTTCTTACACCAAATCAATTCTACAAAAACCAGGAAAAGACAGTCCAGCCCCCCTAGATGGTGTAAAGCAAAGTACGCTGAATCTTCTGCCCGTGTGAGGACGACCCAGTGGACAGGGTCAGAGGACAAAGAATAAAAAATGGCCCCCTTTGGATTGTAAGCTCTACGAGCAGGGCCCTCCTCTTCCTTCTTTATTGAATTGTATTTTTAGTGCATTTTTCTCCCCTCTTTTTTCTTAGGGTCAATTCACACCACATGCGGTGCAGTGCGTTTTTTCTCTGCATCAAAAACGCATGGATAGTAGGTTATATGGTTTTCAATGGCATAGTTCACACCAGTGCAGGCAGCATTCCAGCGCGTTCCAGTTCAAGAAAAAAAAAAAAAAGAAAGTAAAACGTGCTGCATTTTTCCTGCACTGGAACGCTGTAAAACATATAAAAATCACACCGGAATGCACCTAAACGCACCAAAAATGCACTGGAACACACATCCTTATTTTACGGTGAAGAAAAAAGGCAGGGAAAAAGTGCACCGGAACGTGCCAAAAAGGTATCAAAAACGCACTGGAATGCATCAAAAACACGTGAAAACGCGCATGCAAAAAAGTCTCCTGAAAGGCACCCGGACTGCTTTTCAATGGTGTGAACTGGCCCTTAACCCTAAATAAGGACATGTGCATTCCAGTGCATTTTTGGTGCGTTTTTCAGCGTTCCAGTACAGAAAAAATGCAGCACGTTCTACTCTTTTTTTTTTTTTTTTCTGGAACTGACCGCACTGCTGTGAACTATGCCGTTGAAAACCGTACAACCTATTCTCCATGCATTTTTTTTTTTTGATGCGGATAAAAAAACACACTGCACCGCAAGTGGTGTGAACTGGCCCTAAGTGTGCTCCTAGGGAGTGCTTTCTAACTGCAGGGGAGGTGCTTAACTGGAGGAACTGCTTAGCAGAAACACAAGATCTCCATCTTGCCCTTTGACAGACCGCTGTTCTTCCTCTCTTGTGAATGATCGGCGGGTCCCAGTGGACATCACGTCCACCGGAGCCGCTGATTGGCTATAGCGGGAGCCCAGGTTGCTGGTGGTGCGTGATCCAGACCCTGCGCACGAAGTCACGTACAGGTACACGATTTGGCGCAGGAGCGCCGCCCTGCCGCAGTACATCTGCGTTGGGTGCTCCATAAGTGGTAATGAACAGGGAGGAGTGAGACTCTTCTTATATGCTTTCATATCTATCGTATCTATGTATAGTACACTCTTCAAATTTGCTTTAAAATGCATGGTTTTCCCTTTTATGAACAAGAAAGTAATGGCGTTATGCTGTTGGGCCGGTATAATAATGCTATGGGGCTGGTATGAAATTTTTTCCAGGGCTGAATTTTATTCCCAGTCCGGCCCTGGGTTTTGCCACAGGAACAGCCTTATGGGTGGAGGGAGAGGTGTCTCCCCCCCTCCCTCCTGCCGCTTCCCGGTCATTTTTCCCGCTTACTGGACCCGCCGGTAGCGGGGAAAGTGATTTGGTCTGCTCTCCCGTCAGGCAGGAAGTTCAGTGAGGGCAAGATGGCCCCACTCCACTCTATGGCCTTGGAGGACCAGAGCAATGTCATGCGTCGCTTCCTAGCAACGGATTTAAAGAGCCCATTTTCTTTGACCCCAGATCTCAGATTAAAGAGTTTCTGTCATGCTTATTTCGATCACAAGGGATGTTTACATTCCTTTTAATAGGAATAAAAGTGATCAAATTTTTTTTTTTTTTAAAAAACTGTAAAAATAAAAGATAAAATAAATAGGAAAAAAAATAAATAAAGCGCCCCGTCCCCGTTAGCTTGCGCGCAAAAGCGAATGCATATGCAAGTCGTACCCACATATGTAAACTGTGTTCAAACCACACACGTGAGGTATCAACGCGATCGTTAGAGCGAGAGCAATAGTTTGAGCCCTAGACCTCCTCTGTAACTGTAAACTGGTAACCTGCATAAATGTTTAAAATGTCGCCTATGGGGATTTTTAGGTACCAATGTTTGTCGCCATTCCAAGAGCGTGCGCAATTTTGAAGCTTGACATGTTGGGTATCTATTTACTCGGCGTAACATTATCTTTCACATTATAAAAAAAAAATTGGGCTGACTTTACTGTTTTCTAATTTTTTAATTTAAAAAAGTGAATTTTTTCCCAAAAAGTTGCGTTTGTAAGACCGCTGCGCAAATACGGTGTGCTAAAAAATTATTGCAACCATCTCCATTTTATTCTCTAGGGTCTCTGCTAAAAAGAAATATATATTCTTTGGGGGGTTTTAAGTCATTTTCTAGCCAAAAAATCCCTAAACTGATGTTAAATTGTAAGCAACAAGTGTCAGAAAAATGGCCGGATTAGACCAAAATAAATTTTGAACTTAGGGAGGGGGTAGAATTGTAATATTTTCATCTATACATTCCAAACTCATTCTATAAATGACCGTCTTCCTGAGGAATAATGTCTGTGAAATGAAAATTTGATTTTAATAAGAATAAAGCACATTGTGTGAGGGCAAATCGCTGTATGGAAGTTAGCTGCCCAGCTAGGAAAGCATACCCCGCCCACCAGCCAACCGGAAGCATTTTTGGAGCACAGACCCCGCCCACCAGCCAGTAAACAGTCTAGTATGGTCTTTGAAAACGGCTTGCTCCCAATATGCATCTCCTGATTTACAAACGGTGATTTGCCTTATTTTTTTGTATCTTATAATCAACTTTTTATTTCACAGACATTATTCCTCGATAGATACAATCAGTTTGGGACGTATAGAGGAAAAAAAAAAAAAATGGTACCCTCTCCCTAAGTTGACCATGTTTAATATCATAGGGTATAAATAGTGCTGAAAACCTTGTTTTTATTTGTGTTCTGTGTTAGGCAGAGCATAAAAAAAATATGGAACGCATTCACAACAAGTTTTTTTCTTACACCAAATCAATTCTACAAAAACCAGGAAAAGACAGTCCAGCCCCCCTAGATGGTGTAAAGCAAAGTACGCTGAATCTTCTGCCCGTGTGAGGACGACCCAGTGGACAGGGTCAGAGGACAAAGAATAAAAAATGGCCCCCTTTGGATTGTAAGCTCTACGAGCAGGGCCCTCCTCTTCCTTCTTTATTGAATTGTATTTTTAGTGCATTTTTCTCCCCTCTTTTTTCTTAGGGTCAATTCACACCACATGCGGTGCAGTGCGTTTTTTCTCTGCATCAAAAACGCATGGATAGTAGGTTATATGGTTTTCAATGGCATAGTTCACACCAGTGCAGGCAGCATTCCAGCGCGTTCCAGTTCAAGAAAAAAAAAAAAAAGAAAGTAAAACGTGCTGCATTTTTCCTGCACTGGAACGCTGTAAAACATATAAAAATCACACCGGAATGCACCTAAACGCACCAAAAATGCACTGGAACACACATCCTTATTTTACGGTGAAGAAAAAAGGCAGGGAAAAAGTGCACCGGAACGTGCCAAAAAGGTATCAAAAACGCACTGGAATGCATCAAAAACACGTGAAAACGCGCATGCAAAAAAGTCTCCTGAAAGGCACCCGGACTGCTTTTCAATGGTGTGAACTGGCCCTTAACCCTAAATAAGGACATGTGCATTCCAGTGCATTTTTGGTGCGTTTTTCAGCGTTCCAGTACAGAAAAAATGCAGCACGTTCTACTCTTTTTTTTTTTTTTTTCTGGAACTGACCGCACTGCTGTGAACTATGCCGTTGAAAACCGTACAACCTATTCTCCATGCATTTTTTTTTTTTGATGCGGATAAAAAAACACACTGCACCGCAAGTGGTGTGAACTGGCCCTAAGTGTGCTCCTAGGGAGTGCTTTCTAACTGCAGGGGAGGTGCTTAACTGGAGGAACTGCTTAGCAGAAACACAAGATCTCCATCTTGCCCTTTGACAGACCGCTGTTCTTCCTCTCTTGTGAATGATCGGCGGGTCCCAGTGGACATCACGTCCACCGGAGCCGCTGATTGGCTATAGCGGGAGCCCAGGTTGCTGGTGGTGCGTGATCCAGACCCTGCGCACGAAGTCACGTACAGGTACACGATTTGGCGCAGGAGCGCCGCCCTGCCGCAGTACATCTGCGTTGGGTGCTCCATAAGTGGTAATGAACAGGGAGGAGTGAGACTCTTCTTATATGCTTTCATATCTATCGTATCTATGTATAGTACACTCTTCAAATTTGCTTTAAAATGCATGGTTTTCCCTTTTATGAACAAGAAAGTAATGGCGTTATGCTGTTGGGCCGGTATAATAATGCTATGGGGCTGGTATGAAATTTTTTCCAGGGCTGAATTTTATTCCCAGTCCGGCCCTGGGTTTTGCCACAGGAACAGCCTTATGGGTGGAGGGAGAGGTGTCTCCCCCCCTCCCTCCTGCCGCTTCCCGGTCATTTTTCCCGCTTACTGGACCCGCCGGTAGCGGGGAAAGTGATTTGGTCTGCTCTCCCGTCAGGCAGGAAGTTCAGTGAGGGCAAGATGGCCCCACTCCACTCTATGGCCTTGGAGGACCAGAGCAATGTCATGCGTCGCTTCCTAGCAACGGATTTAAAGAGCCCATTTTCTTTGACCCCAGATCTCAGATTAAAGAGTTTCTGTCATGCTTATTTCGATCACAAGGGATGTTTACATTCCTTTTAATAGGAATAAAAGTGATCAAATTTTTTTTTTTTTTAAAAAACTGTAAAAATAAAAGATAAAATAAATAGGAAAAAAAATAAATAAAGCGCCCCGTCCCCGTTAGCTTGCGCGCAAAAGCGAATGCATATGCAAGTCGTACCCACATATGTAAACTGTGTTCAAACCACACACGTGAGGTATCAACGCGATCGTTAGAGCGAGAGCAATAGTTTGAGCCCTAGACCTCCTCTGTAACTGTAAACTGGTAACCTGCATAAATGTTTAAAATGTCGCCTATGGGGATTTTTAGGTACCAATGTTTGTCGCCATTCCAAGAGCGTGCGCAATTTTGAAGCTTGACATGTTGGGTATCTATTTACTCGGCGTAACATTATCTTTCACATTATAAAAAAAAAATTGGGCTGACTTTACTGTTTTCTAATTTTTTAATTTAAAAAAGTGAATTTTTTCCCAAAAAGTTGCGTTTGTAAGACCGCTGCGCAAATACGGTGTGCTAAAAAATTATTGCAACCATCTCCATTTTATTCTCTAGGGTCTCTGCTAAAAAGAAATATATATTCTTTGGGGGGTTTTAAGTCATTTTCTAGCCAAAAAATCCCTAAACTGATGTTAAATTGTAAGCAACAAGTGTCAGAAAAATGGCCGGATTAGACCAAAATAAATTTTGAACTTAGGGAGGGGGTAGAATTGTAATATTTTCATCTATACATTCCAAACTCATTCTATAAATGACCGTCTTCCTGAGGAATAATGTCTGTGAAATGAAAATTTGATTTTAATAAGAATAAAGCACATTGTGTGAGGGCAAATCGCTGTATGGAAGTTAGCTGCCCAGCTAGGAAAGCATACCCCGCCCACCAGCCAACCGGAAGCATTTTTGGAGCACAGACCCCGCCCACCAGCCAGTAAACAGTCTAGTATGGTCTTTGAAAACGGCTTGCTCCCAATATGCATCTCCTGATTTACAAACGGTGATTTGCCTTATTTTTTTGTATCTTATAATCAACTTTTTATTTCACAGACATTATTCCTCGATAGATACGATCAGTTTGGGACGTATAGAGGAAAAAAAAAAAAAATGGTACCCTCTCCCTAAGTTGACCATGTTTAATATCATAGGGTATAAATAGTGCTGAAAACCTTGTTTTTATTTGTGTTCTGTGTTAGGCAGAGCATAAAAAAAAATATGGAACGCATTCACAACAAGTTTTTTTCTTACACCAAATCAATTCTACAAAAACCAGGAAAAGACAGTCCAGCCCCCCTAGATGGTGTAAAGCAAAGTACGCTGAATCTTCTGCCCGTGTGAGGACGACCCAGTGGACAGGGTCAGAGGACAAAGAATAAAAAATGGCCCCCTTTGGATTGTAAGCTCTACGAGCAGGGCCCTCCTCTTCCTTCTTTATTGAATTGTATTTTTAGTGCATTTTTCTCCCCTCTTTTTTCTTAGGGTCAATTCACACCACATGCGGTGCAGTGCGTTTTTTCTCTGCATCAAAAACGCATGGATAGTAGGTTATATGGTTTTCAATGGCATAGTTCACACCAGTGCAGGCAGCATTCCAGCGCGTTCCAGTTCCAGAAAAAAAAAAAAAGAAAGTAAAACGTGCTGCATTTTTCCTGCACCGAACTGCACTGGAACGCTGTAAAACATATAAAAATCACACCGGAATGCACCTAAACGCACCAAAAATGCACTGGAACACACATCCTTATTTAAGGTGAAGAAAAAAGGCAGGGAAAAAGTGCACCGGAACGTGCCAAAAAGGTATCAAAAACGCACTGGAATGCATCAAAAACACGTGAAAACGCGCATGCAAAAAAGTCTCCTGAAAGGCACCCGGACTGCTTTTCAATGGTGTGAACTGGCCCTTAACCCTAAATAAGGACATGTGCATTCCAGTGCATTTTTGGTGCGTTTTTCAGCGTTCCAGTACAGAAAAAATGCAGCACGTTCTACTCTTTTTTTTTTTTTTTCTGGAACTGACCGCACTGCTGTGAACTATGCCGTTGAAAACCGTACAACCTATTCTCCATGCATTTTTTTTTTTTTTTGATGCGGATAAAAAAACACACTGCACCGCAAGTGGTGTGAACTGGCCCTAAGTGTGCTCCTAGGGAGTGCTTTCTGACTGCAGGGGAGGTGCTTAACTGGAGGAACTGCTTAGCAGAAACACAAGATCTCCATCTTGCCCTTTGACAGACCGCTGTTCTTCCTCTCTTGTGAACGATCGGCGGGTCCCAGTGGACATCACGTCCACCAGAGCCGCTGATTGGCTACAGCGGGAGCCCAGGTTGCTGGTGGTGCGTGATCCAGACCCTGCGCACGAAGTCACGTACAGGTACACGATTTGGCGCAGGAGCGCCGCCCTGCCGCAGTACATCTGCGTTGGGTGCTCCATAAGTGGTAATGTACAGGGAGGAGTGAGACTCTTCTTATATGCTTTCATATCTATCGTATCTATGTATAGTACACTCTTCAAATTTGCTTTAAAATGCATGGTTTTCCCTTTTATGAACAAGAAAGTAATGGCGTTATGCTGTTGGGCCGGTATAATAATGCTATGGGGCTGGTATGAAATTTTTTCCAGGGCTGAATTTTATTCCCAGTCCGGCCCTGGGTTTTGCCACAGGAACAGCCTTATGGGTGGAGGGAGAGGTGTCTCCCCCCCCTCCCTCCTGCCGCTTCCCGGTCATTTTTCCCGCTTACTGGACCCGCCGGTAGCGGGGAAAGCGATTTGGTCTGCTCTCCCGTCAGGCAGGAAGTTCAGTGAGGGCAAGATGGCCCCACTCCACTCTATGGCCTTGGAGGACCAGAGCAATGTCATGCGTCGCTTCCTAGCAACGGATTTAAAGAGCCCATTTTCTTTGACCCCAGATCTCAGATTAAAGAGTTTCTGTCATGCTTATTTCGATCACAAGGGATGTTTACATTCCTTTTAATAGGAATAAAAGTGATCAAATTTTTTTTTTTTAAAAACTGTAAAAATAAAAGATAAAATAAATAGGAAAAAAAATAAATAAAGCGCCCCGTCCCCGTTAGCTTGCGCGCAAAAGCGAATGCATATGCAAGTCGTACCCACATATGTAAACTGTGTTCAAACCACACACGTGAGGTATCAACGCGATCGTTAGAGCGAGAGCAATAGTTTGAGCCCTAGACCTCCTCTGTAACTGTAAACTGGTAACCTGCATAAATGTTTAAAATGTCGCCTATGGGGATTTTTAGGTACCAATGTTTGTCGCCATTCCAAGAGCGTGCGCAATTTTGAAGCTTGACATGTTGGGTATCTATTTACTCGGCGTAACATTATCTTTCACATTATAAAAAAAAATTGGGCTGACTTTACTGTTTTCTAATTTTTTAATTTAAAAAAGTGAATTTTTTCCCAAAAAGTTGCGTTTGTAAGACCGCTGCGCAAATACGGTGTGCTAAAAAATTATTGCAACCATCTCCATTTTATTCTCTAGGGTCTCTGCTAAAAAGAAATATATATTCTTTGGGGGGTTTTAAGTCATTTTCTAGCCAAAAAATCCCTAAACTGATGTTAAATTGTAAGCAACAAGTGTCAGAAAAATGGCCGGATTAGACCAAAATAAATTTTGAACTTAGAGAGGGGGTAGAATTGTAATATTTTCATCTATACATTCCAAACTCATTCTATAAATGACCGTCTTCCTGAGGAATAATGTCTGTGAAATGAAAATTTGATTTTAATAAGAATAAAGCACATTGTGTGAGGGCAAATCGCTGTATGGAAGTTAGCTGCCCAGCTAGGAAAGCATACCCCGCCCACCAGCCAACCGGAAGCATTTTTGGAGCACAGACCCCGCCCACCAGCCAACCGGAAGCATTTTTGGAGCACAGACCCCGCCCACCAGCCAGTAAACAGTCTAGTATGGTCTTTGAAAACGGCTTGCTCCCAATATGCATCTCCTGATTTACAAACGGTGATTTGCCTTATTTTTTTGTATCTTATAATCAACTTTTTATTTCACAGACATTATTCCTCGATAGATACAATCAGTTTGGGACGTATAGAGGAAAAAAAAAAAAAATGGTACCCTCTCCCTAAGTTGACCATGTTTAATATCATAGGGTATAAATAGTGCTGAAAACCTTGTTTTTATTTGTGTTCTGTGTTAGGCAGAGCATAAAAAAAATATGGAACGCATTCACAACAAGTTTTTTTCTTACACCAAATCAATTCTACAAAAACCAGGAAAAGACAGTCCAGCCCCCCTAGATGGTGTAAAGCAAAGTACGCTGAATCTTCTGCCCGTGTGAGGACGACCCAGTGGACAGGGTCAGAGGACAAAGAATAAAAAATGGCCCCCTTTGGATTGTAAGCTCTACGAGCAGGGCCCTCCTCTTCCTTCTTTATTGAATTGTATTTTTAGTGCATTTTTCTCCCCTCTTTTTTCTTAGGGTCAATTCACACCACATGCGGTGCAGTGCGTTTTTTCTCTGCATCAAAAACGCATGGATAGTAGGTTATATGGTTTTCAATGGCATAGTTCACACCAGTGCAGGCAGCATTCCAGCGCGTTCCAGTTCCAGAAAAAAAAAAAAAGAAAGTAAAACGTGCTGCATTTTTCCTGCACCGAACTGCACTGGAACGCTGTAAAACATATAAAAATCACACCGGAATGCACCTAAACGCACCAAAAATGCACTGGAACACACATCCTTATTTTACGGTGAAGAAAAAAGGCAGGGAAAAAGTGCACCGGAACGTGCCAAAAAGGTATCAAAAACGCACTGGAATGCATCAAAAACACGTGAAAACGCGCATGCAAAAAAGTCTCCTGAAAGGCACCCGGACTGCTTTTCAATGGTGTGAACTGGCCCTTAACCCTAAATAAGGACATGTGCATTCCAGTGCATTTTTGGTGCGTTTTTCAGCGTTCCAGTGCAGAAAAAATGCAGCACGTTCTACTCTTTTTTTTTTTTTTTTTTGGAACTGACCGCACTGCTGTGAACTATGCCGTTGAAAACCGTACAACCTATTCTCCATGCATTTTTTTTTTTTTTTGATGCGGATAAAAAAACACACTGCACCGCAAGTGGTGTGAACTGGCCCTAAGTGTGCTCCTAGGGAGTGCTTTCTGACTGCAGGGGAGGTGCTTAACTGGAGGAACTGCTTAGCAGAAACACAAGATCTCCATCTTGCCCTTTGACAGACCGCTGTTCTTCCTCTCTTGTGAACGATCGGCGGGTCCCAGTGGACATCACGTCCACCAGAGCCGCTGATTGGCTACAGCGGGAGCCCAGGTTGCTGGTGGTGCGTGATCCAGACCCTGCGCACGAAGTCACGTACAGGTACACGATTTGGCGCAGGAGCGCCGCCCTGCCGCAGTACATCTGCGTTGGGTGCTCCATAAGTGGTAATGTACAGGGAGGAGTGAGACTCTTCTTATATGCTTTCATATCTATCGTATCTATGTATAGTACACTCTTCAAATTTGCTTTAAAATGCATGGTTTTCCCTTTTATGAACAAGAAAGTAATGGCGTTATGCTGTTGGGCCGGTATAATAATGCTATGGGGCTGGTATGAAATTTTTTCCAGGGCTGAATTTTATTCCCAGTCCGGCCCTGGGTTTTGCCACAGGAACAGCCTTATGGGTGGAGGGAGAGGTGTCTCCCCCCCCTCCCTCCTGCCGCTTCCCGGTCATTTTTCCCGCTTACTGGACCCGCCGGTAGCGGGGAAAGCGATTTGGTCTGCTCTCCCGTCAGGCAGGAAGTTCAGTGAGGGCAAGATGGCCCCACTCCACTCTATGGCCTTGGAGGACCAGAGCAATGTCATGCGTCGCTTCCTAGCAACGGATTTAAAGAGCCCATTTTCTTTGACCCCAGATCTCAGATTAAAGAGTTTCTGTCATGCTTATTTCGATCACAAGGGATGTTTACATTCCTTTTAATAGGAATAAAAGTGATCAAATTTTTTTTTTTTAAAAACTGTAAAAATAAAAGATAAAATAAATAGGAAAAAAAATAAATAAAGCGCCCCGTCCCCGTTAGCTTGCGCGCAAAAGCGAATGCATATGCAAGTCGTACCCACATATGTAAACTGTGTTCAAACCACACACGTGAGGTATCAACGCGATCGTTAGAGCGAGAGCAATAGTTTGAGCCCTAGACCTCCTCTGTAACTGTAAACTGGTAACCTGCATAAATGTTTAAAATGTCGCCTATGGGGATTTTTAGGTACCAATGTTTGTCGCCATTCCAAGAGCGTGCGCAATTTTGAAGCTTGACATGTTGGGTATCTATTTACTCGGCGTAACATTATCTTTCACATTATAAAAAAAAATTGGGCTGACTTTACTGTTTTCTAATTTTTTAATTTAAAAAAGTGAATTTTTTCCCAAAAAGTTGCGTTTGTAAGACCGCTGCGCAAATACGGTGTGCTAAAAAATTATTGCAACCATCTCCATTTTATTCTCTAGGGTCTCTGCTAAAAAGAAATATATATTCTTTGGGGGGTTTTAAGTCATTTTCTAGCCAAAAAATCCCTAAACTGATGTTAAATTGTAAGCAACAAGTGTCAGAAAAATGGCCGGATTAGACCAAAATAAATTTTGAACTTAGAGAGGGGGTAGAATTGTAATATTTTCATCTATACATTCCAAACTCATTCTATAAATGACCGTCTTCCTGAGGAATAATGTCTGTGAAATGAAAATTTGATTTTAATAAGAATAAAGCACATTGTGTGAGGGCAAATCGCTGTATGGAAGTTAGCTGCCCAGCTAGGAAAGCATACCCCGCCCACCAGCCAACCGGAAGCATTTTTGGAGCACAGACCCCGCCCACCAGCCAACCGGAAGCATTTTTGGAGCACAGACCCCGCCCACCAGCCAGTAAACAGTCTAGTATGGTCTTTGAAAACGGCTTGCTCCCAATATGCATCTCCTGATTTACAAACGGTGATTTGCCTTATTTTTTTGTATCTTATAATCAACTTTTTATTTCACAGACATTATTCCTCGATAGATACAATCAGTTTGGGACGTATAGAGGAAAAAAAAAAAAAATGGTACCCTCTCCCTAAGTTGACCATGTTTAATATCATAGGGTATAAATAGTGCTGAAAACCTTGTTTTTATTTGTGTTCTGTGTTAGGCAGAGCATAAAAAAAATATGGAACGCATTCACAACAAGTTTTTTTCTTACACCAAATCAATTCTACAAAAACCAGGAAAAGACAGTCCAGCCCCCCTAGATGGTGTAAAGCAAAGTACGCTGAATCTTCTGCCCGTGTGAGGACGACCCAGTGGACAGGGTCAGAGGACAAAGAATAAAAAATGGCCCCCTTTGGATTGTAAGCTCTACGAGCAGGGCCCTCCTCTTCCTTCTTTATTGAATTGTATTTTTAGTGCATTTTTCTCCCCTCTTTTTTCTTAGGGTCAATTCACACCACATGCGGTGCAGTGCGTTTTTTCTCTGCATCAAAAACGCATGGATAGTAGGTTATATGGTTTTCAATGGCATAGTTCACACCAGTGCAGGCAGCATTCCAGCGCGTTCCAGTTCCAGAAAAAAAAAAAAAGAAAGTAAAACGTGCTGCATTTTTCCTGCACCGAACTGCACTGGAACGCTGTAAAACATATAAAAATCACACCGGAATGCACCTAAACGCACCAAAAATGCACTGGAACACACATCCTTATTTTACGGTGAAGAAAAAAGGCAGGGAAAAAGTGCACCGGAACGTGCCAAAAAGGTATCAAAAACGCACTGGAATGCATCAAAAACACGTGAAAACGCGCATGCAAAAAAGTCTCCTGAAAGGCACCCGGACTGCTTTTCAATGGTGTGAACTGGCCCTTAACCCTAAATAAGGACATGTGCATTCCAGTGCATTTTTGGTGCGTTTTTCAGCGTTCCAGTGCAGAAAAAATGCAGCACGTTCTACTCTTTTTTTTTTTTTTTTTTGGAACTGACCGCACTGCTGTGAACTATGCCGTTGAAAACCGTACAACCTATTCTCCATGCATTTTTTTTTTTTTTTGATGCGGATAAAAAAACACACTGCACCGCAAGTGGTGTGAACTGGCCCTAAGTGTGCTCCTAGGGAGTGCTTTCTGACTGCAGGGGAGGTGCTTAACTGGAGGAACTGCTTAGCAGAAACACAAGATCTCCATCTTGCCCTTTGACAGACCGCTGTTCTTCCTCTCTTGTGAACGATCGGCGGGTCCCAGTGGACATCACGTCCACCAGAGCCGCTGATTGGCTACAGCGGGAGCCCAGGTTGCTGGTGGTGCGTGATCCAGACCCTGCGCACGAAGTCACGTACAGGTACACGATTTGGCGCAGGAGCGCCGCCCTGCCGCAGTACATCTGCGTTGGGTGCTCCATAAGTGGTAATGTACAGGGAGGAGTGAGACTCTTCTTATATGCTTTCATATCTATCGTATCTATGTATAGTACACTCTTCAAATTTGCTTTAAAATGCATGGTTTTCCCTTTTATGAACAAGAAAGTAATGGCGTTATGCTGTTGGGCCGGTATAATAATGCTATGGGGCTGGTATGAAATTTTTTCCAGGGCTGAATTTTATTCCCAGTCCGGCCCTGGGTTTTGCCACAGGAACAGCCTTATGGGTGGAGGGAGAGGTGTCTCCCCCCCCTCCCTCCTGCCGCTTCCCGGTCATTTTTCCCGCTTACTGGACCCGCCGGTAGCGGGGAAAGCGATTTGGTCTGCTCTCCCGTCAGGCAGGAAGTTCAGTGAGGGCAAGATGGCCCCACTCCACTCTATGGCCTTGGAGGACCAGAGCAATGTCATGCGTCGCTTCCTAGCAACGGATTTAAAGAGCCCATTTTCTTTGACCCCAGATCTCAGATTAAAGAGTTTCTGTCATGCTTATTTCGATCACAAGGGATGTTTACATTCCTTTTAATAGGAATAAAAGTGATCAAATTTTTTTTTTTTAAAAACTGTAAAAATAAAAGATAAAATAAATAGGAAAAAAAATAAATAAAGCGCCCCGTCCCCGTTAGCTTGCGCGCAAAAGCGAATGCATATGCAAGTCGTACCCACATATGTAAACTGTGTTCAAACCACACACGTGAGGTATCAACGCGATCGTTAGAGCGAGAGCAATAGTTTGAGCCCTAGACCTCCTCTGTAACTGTAAACTGGTAACCTGCATAAATGTTTAAAATGTCGCCTATGGGGATTTTTAGGTACCAATGTTTGTCGCCATTCCAAGAGCGTGCGCAATTTTGAAGCTTGACATGTTGGGTATCTATTTACTCGGCGTAACATTATCTTTCACATTATAAAAAAAAATTGGGCTGACTTTACTGTTTTCTAATTTTTTAATTTAAAAAAGTGAATTTTTTCCCAAAAAGTTGCGTTTGTAAGACCGCTGCGCAAATACGGTGTGCTAAAAAATTATTGCAACCATCTCCATTTTATTCTCTAGGGTCTCTGCTAAAAAGAAATATATATTCTTTGGGGGGTTTTAAGTCATTTTCTAGCCAAAAAATCCCTAAACTGATGTTAAATTGTAAGCAACAAGTGTCAGAAAAATGGCCGGATTAGACCAAAATAAATTTTGAACTTAGAGAGGGGGTAGAATTGTAATATTTTCATCTATACATTCCAAACTCATTCTATAAATGACCGTCTTCCTGAGGAATAATGTCTGTGAAATGAAAATTTGATTTTAATAAGAATAAAGCACATTGTGTGAGGGCAAATCGCTGTATGGAAGTTAGCTGCCCAGCTAGGAAAGCATACCCCGCCCACCAGCCAACCGGAAGCATTTTTGGAGCACAGACCCCGCCCACCAGCCAACCGGAAGCATTTTTGGAGCACAGACCCCGCCCACCAGCCAGTAAACAGTCTAGTATGGTCTTTGAAAACGGCTTGCTCCCAATATGCATCTCCTGATTTACAAACGGTGATTTGCCTTATTTTTTTGTATCTTATAATCAACTTTTTATTTCACAGACATTATTCCTCGATAGATACAATCAGTTTGGGACGTATAGAGGAAAAAAAAAAAAAAATGGTACCCTCTCCCTAAGTTGACCATGTTTAATATCATAGGGTATAAATAGTGCTGAAAACCTTGTTTTTATTTGTGTTCTGTGTTAGGCAGAGCATAAAAAAAATATGGAACGCATTCACAACAAGTTTTTTTCTTACACCAAATCAATTCTACAAAAACCAGGAAAAGACAGTCCAGCCCCCCTAGATGGTGTAAAGCAAAGTACGCTGAATCTTCTGCCCGTGTGAGGACGACCCAGTGGACAGGGTCAGAGGACAAAGAATAAAAAATGGCCCCCTTTGGATTGTAAGCTCTACGAGCAGGGCCCTCCTCTTCCTTCTTTATTGAATTGTATTTTTAGTGCATTTTTCTCCCCTCTTTTTTCTTAGGGTCAATTCACACCACATGCGGTGCAGTGCGTTTTTTCTCTGCATCAAAAACGCATGGATAGTAGGTTATATGGTTTTCAATGGCATAGTTCACACCAGTGCAGGCAGCATTCCAGCGCGTTCCAGTTCCAGAAAAAAAAAAAAAAGAAAGTAAAACGTGCTGCATTTTTCCTGCACCGAACTGCACTGGAACGCTGTAAAACATATAAAAATCACACCGGAATGCACCTAAACGCACCAAAAATGCACTGGAACACACATCCTTATTTTACGGTGAAGAAAAAAGGCAGGGAAAAAGTGCACCGGAACGTGCCAAAAAGGTATCAAAAACGCACTGGAATGCATCAAAAACACGTGAAAACGCGCATGCAAAAAAGTCTCCTGAAAGGCACCCGGACTGCTTTTCAATGGTGTGAACTGGCCCTTAACCCTAAATAAGGACATGTGCATTCCAGTGCATTTTTGGTGCGTTTTTCAGCGTTCCAGTGCAGAAAAAATGCAGCACGTTCTACTCTTTTTTTTTTTTTTCTGGAACTGACCGCACTGCTGTGAACTATGCCGTTGAAAACCGTACAACCTATTCTCCATGCATTTTTTTTTTTTTTTGATGCGGATAAAAAAACACACTGCACCGCAAGTGGTGTGAACTGGCCCTAAGTGTGCTCCTAGGGAGTGCTTTCTAACTGCAGGGGAGGTGCTTAACTGGAGGAACTGCTTAGCAGAAACACAAGATCTCCATCTTGCCCTTTGACAGACCGCTGTTCTTCCTCTCTTGTGAACGATCGGCGGGTCCCAGTGGACATCACGTCCACCAGAGCCGCTGATTGGCTACAGCGGGAGCCCAGGTTGCTGGTGGTGCGTGATCCAGACCCTGCGCACGAAGTCACGTACAGGTACACGATTTGGCGCAGGAGCGCCGCCCTGCCGCAGTACATCTGCGTTGGGTGCTCCATAAGTGGTAATGTACAGGGAGGAGTGAGACTCTTCTTATATGCTTTCATATCTATCGTATCTATGTATAGTACACTCTTCAAATTTGCTTTAAAATGCATGGTTTTCCCTTTTATGAACAAGAAAGTAATGGCGTTATGCTGTTGGGCCGGTATAATAATGCTATGGGGCTGGTATGAAATTTTTTCCAGGGCTGAATTTTATTCCCAGTCCGGCCCTGGGTTTTGCCACAGGAACAGCCTTATGGGTGGAGGGAGAGGTGTCTCCCCCCCCCTCCCTCCTGCCGCTTCCCGGTCATTTTTCCCGCTTACTGGACCCGCCGGTAGCGGGGAAAGCGATTTGGTCTGCTCTCCCGTCAGGCAGGAAGTTCAGTGAGGGCAAGATGGCCCCACTCCACTCTATGGCCTTGGAGGACCAGAGCAATGTCATGCGTCGCTTCCTAGCAACGGATTTAAAGAGCCCATTTTCTTTGACCCCAGATCTCAGATTAAAGAGTTTCTGTCATGCTTATTTCGATCACAAGGGATGTTTACATTCCTTTTAATAGGAATAAAAGTGATCAAATTTTTTTTTTTTAAAAACTGTAAAAATAAAAGATAAAATAAATAGGAAAAAAAATAAATAAAGCGCCCCGTCCCCGTTAGCTTGCGCGCAAAAGCGAATGCATATGCAAGTCGTACCCACATATGTAAACTGTGTTCAAACCACACACGTGAGGTATCAACGCGATCGTTAGAGCGAGAGCAATAGTTTGAGCCCTAGACCTCCTCTGTAACTGTAAACTGGTAACCTGCATAAATGTTTAAAATGTCGCCTATGGGGATTTTTAGGTACCAATGTTTGTCGCCATTCCAAGAGCGTGCGCAATTTTGAAGCTTGACATGTTGGGTATCTATTTACTCGGCGTAACATTATCTTTCACATTATAAAAAAAAATTGGGCTGACTTTACTGTTTTCTAATTTTTTAATTTAAAAAAGTGAATTTTTTCCCAAAAAGTTGCGTTTGTAAGACCGCTGCGCAAATACGGTGTGCTAAAAAATTATTGCAACCATCTCCATTTTATTCTCTAGGGTCTCTGCTAAAAAGAAATATATATTCTTTGGGGGGTTTTAAGTCATTTTCTAGCCAAAAAATCCCTAAACTGATGTTAAATTGTAAGCAACAAGTGTCAGAAAAATGGCCGGATTAGACCAAAATAAATTTTGAACTTAGAGAGGGGGTAGAATTGTAATATTTTCATCTATACATTCCAAACTCATTCTATAAATGACCGTCTTCCTGAGGAATAATGTCTGTGAAATGAAAATTTGATTTTAATAAGAATAAAGCACATTGTGTGAGGGCAAATCGCTGTATGGAAGTTAGCTGCCCAGCTAGGAAAGCATACCCCGCCCACCAGCCAACCGGAAGCATTTTTGGAGCACAGACCCCGCCCACCAGCCAACCGGAAGCATTTTTGGAGCACAGACCCCGCCCACCAGCCAGTAAACAGTCTAGTATGGTCTTTGAAAACGGCTTGCTCCCAATATGCATCTCCTGATTTACAAACGGTGATTTGCCTTATTTTTTTTGTATCTTATAATCAACTTTTTATTTCACAGACATTATTCCTCGATAGATACAATCAGTTTGGGACGTATAGAGGAAAAAAAAAAAAAATGGTACCCTCTCCCTAAGTTGACCATGTTTAATATCATAGGGTATAAATAGTGCTGAAAACCTTGTTTTTATTTGTGTTCTGTGTTAGGCAGAGCATAAAAAAAATATGGAACGCATTCACAACAAGTTTTTTTCTTACACCAAATCAATTCTACAAAAACCAGGAAAAGACAGTCCAGCCCCCCTAGATGGTGTAAAGCAAAGTACGCTGAATCTTCTGCCCGTGTGAGGACGACCCAGTGGACAGGGTCAGAGGACAAAGAATAAAAAATGGCCCCCTTTGGATTGTAAGCTCTACGAGCAGGGCCCTCCTCTTCCTTCTTTATTGAATTGTATTTTTAGTGCATTTTTCTCCCCTCTTTTTTCTTAGGGTCAATTCACACCACATGCGGTGCAGTGCGTTTTTTCTCTGCATCAAAAACGCATGGATAGTAGGTTATATGGTTTTCAATGGCATAGTTCACACCAGTGCAGGCAGCATTCCAGCGCGTTCCAGTTCCAGAAAAAAAAAAAAAGAAAGTAAAACGTGCTGCATTTTTCCTGCACCGAACTGCACTGGAACGCTGTAAAACATATAAAAATCACACCGGAATGCACCTAAACGCACCAAAAATGCACTGGAACACACATCCTTATTTTACGGTGAAGAAAAAAGGCAGGGAAAAAGTGCACCGGAACGTGCCAAAAAGGTATCAAAAACGCACTGGAATGCATCAAAAACACGTGAAAACGCGCATGCAAAAAAGTCTCCTGAAAGGCACCCGGACTGCTTTTCAATGGTGTGAACTGGCCCTTAACCCTAAATAAGGACATGTGCATTCCAGTGCATTTTTGGTGCGTTTTTCAGCGTTCCAGTGCAGAAAAAATGCAGCACGTTCTACTCTTTTTTTTTTTTTTTTTTGGAACTGACCGCACTGCTGTGAACTATGCCGTTGAAAACCGTACAACCTATTCTCCATGCATTTTTTTTTTTTTTTGATGCGGATAAAAAAACACACTGCACCGCAAGTGGTGTGAACTGGCCCTAAGTGTGCTCCTAGGGAGTGCTTTCTGACTGCAGGGGAGGTGCTTAACTGGAGGAACTGCTTAGCAGAAACACAAGATCTCCATCTTGCCCTTTGACAGACCGCTGTTCTTCCTCTCTTGTGAACGATCGGCGGGTCCCAGTGGACATCACGTCCACCAGAGCCGCTGATTGGCTACAGCGGGAGCCCAGGTTGCTGGTGGTGCGTGATCCAGACCCTGCGCACGAAGTCACGTACAGGTACACGATTTGGCGCAGGAGCGCCGCCCTGCCGCAGTACATCTGCGTTGGGTGCTCCATAAGTGGTAATGTACAGGGAGGAGTGAGACTCTTCTTATATGCTTTCATATCTATCGTATCTATGTATAGTACACTCTTCAAATTTGCTTTAAAATGCATGGTTTTCCCTTTTATGAACAAGAAAGTAATGGCGTTATGCTGTTGGGCCGGTATAATAATGCTATGGGGCTGGTATGAAATTTTTTCCAGGGCTGAATTTTATTCCCAGTCCGGCCCTGGGTTTTGCCACAGGAACAGCCTTATGGGTGGAGGGAGAGGTGTCTCCCCCCCCTCCCTCCTGCCGCTTCCCGGTCATTTTTCCCGCTTACTGGACCCGCCGGTAGCGGGGAAAGCGATTTGGTCTGCTCTCCCGTCAGGCAGGAAGTTCAGTGAGGGCAAGATGGCCCCACTCCACTCTATGGCCTTGGAGGACCAGAGCAATGTCATGCGTCGCTTCCTAGCAACGGATTTAAAGAGCCCATTTTCTTTGACCCCAGATCTCAGATTAAAGAGTTTCTGTCATGCTTATTTCGATCACAAGGGATGTTTACATTCCTTTTAATAGGAATAAAAGTGATCAAATTTTTTTTTTTTAAAAACTGTAAAAATAAAAGATAAAATAAATAGGAAAAAAAATAAATAAAGCGCCCCGTCCCCGTTAGCTTGCGCGCAAAAGCGAATGCATATGCAAGTCGTACCCACATATGTAAACTGTGTTCAAACCACACACGTGAGGTATCAACGCGATCGTTAGAGCGAGAGCAATAGTTTGAGCCCTAGACCTCCTCTGTAACTGTAAACTGGTAACCTGCATAAATGTTTAAAATGTCGCCTATGGGGATTTTTAGGTACCAATGTTTGTCGCCATTCCAAGAGCGTGCGCAATTTTGAAGCTTGACATGTTGGGTATCTATTTACTCGGCGTAACATTATCTTTCACATTATAAAAAAAAATTGGGCTGACTTTACTGTTTTCTAATTTTTTAATTTAAAAAAGTGAATTTTTTCCCAAAAAGTTGCGTTTGTAAGACCGCTGCGCAAATACGGTGTGCTAAAAAATTATTGCAACCATCTCCATTTTATTCTCTAGGGTCTCTGCTAAAAAGAAATATATATTCTTTGGGGGGTTTTAAGTCATTTTCTAGCCAAAAAATCCCTAAACTGATGTTAAATTGTAAGCAACAAGTGTCAGAAAAATGGCCGGATTAGACCAAAATAAATTTTGAACTTAGAGAGGGGGTAGAATTGTAATATTTTCATCTATACATTCCAAACTCATTCTATAAATGACCGTCTTCCTGAGGAATAATGTCTGTGAAATGAAAATTTGATTTTAATAAGAATAAAGCACATTGTGTGAGGGCAAATCGCTGTATGGAAGTTAGCTGCCCAGCTAGGAAAGCATACCCCGCCCACCAGCCAACCGGAAGCATTTTTGGAGCACAGACCCCGCCCACCAGCCAACCGGAAGCATTTTTGGAGCACAGACCCCGCCCACCAGCCAGTAAACAGTCTAGTATGGTCTTTGAAAACGGCTTGCTCCCAATATGCATCTCCTGATTTACAAACGGTGATTTGCCTTATTTTTTTGTATCTTATAATCAACTTTTTATTTCACAGACATTATTCCTCGATAGATACAATCAGTTTGGGACGTATAGAGGAAAAAAAAAAAAAATGGTACCCTCTCCCTAAGTTGACCATGTTTAATATCATAGGGTATAAATAGTGCTGAAAACCTTGTTTTTATTTGTGTTCTGTGTTAGGCAGAGCATAAAAAAAATATGGAACGCATTCACAACAAGTTTTTTTCTTACACCAAATCAATTCTACAAAAACCAGGAAAAGACAGTCCAGCCCCCCTAGATGGTGTAAAGCAAAGTACGCTGAATCTTCTGCCCGTGTGAGGACGACCCAGTGGACAGGGTCAGAGGACAAAGAATAAAAAATGGCCCCCTTTGGATTGTAAGCTCTACGAGCAGGGCCCTCCTCTTCCTTCTTTATTGAATTGTATTTTTAGTGCATTTTTCTCCCCTCTTTTTTCTTAGGGTCAATTCACACCACATGCGGTGCAGTGCGTTTTTTCTCTGCATCAAAAACGCATGGATAGTAGGTTATATGGTTTTCAATGGCATAGTTCACACCAGTGCAGGCAGCATTCCAGCGCGTTCCAGTTCCAGAAAAAAAAAAAAAGAAAGTAAAACGTGCTGCATTTTTCCTGCACCGAACTGCACTGGAACGCTGTAAAACATATAAAAATCACACCGGAATGCACCTAAACGCACCAAAAATGCACTGGAACACACATCCTTATTTTACGGTGAAGAAAAAAGGCAGGGAAAAAGTGCACCGGAACGTGCCAAAAAGGTATCAAAAACGCACTGGAATGCATCAAAAACACGTGAAAACGCGCATGCAAAAAAGTCTCCTGAAAGGCACCCGGACTGCTTTTCAATGGTGTGAACTGGCCCTTAACCCTAAATAAGGACATGTGCATTCCAGTGCATTTTTGGTGCGTTTTTCAGTGTTCCAGTGCAGAAAAAATGCAGCACGTTCTACTCTTTTTTTTTTTTTTTTTTGGAACTGACCGCACTGCTGTGAACTATGCCGTTGAAAACCGTACAACCTATTCTCCATGCATTTTTTTTTTTTTTTGATGCGGATAAAAAAACACACTGCACCGCAAGTGGTGTGAACTGGCCCTAAGTGTGCTCCTAGGGAGTGCTTTCTGACTGCAGGGGAGGTGCTTAACTGGAGGAACTGCTTAGCAGAAACACAAGATCTCCATCTTGCCCTTTGACAGACCGCTGTTCTTCCTCTCTTGTGAACGATCGGCGGGTCCCAGTGGACATCACGTCCACCAGAGCCGCTGATTGGCTACAGCGGGAGCCCAGGTTGCTGGTGGTGCGTGATCCAGACCCTGCGCACGAAGTCACGTACAGGTACACGATTTGGCGCAGGAGCGCCGCCCTGCCGCAGTACATCTGCGTTGGGTGCTCCATAAGTGGTAATGTACAGGGAGGAGTGAGACTCTTCTTATATGCTTTCATATCTATCGTATCTATGTATAGTACACTCTTCAAATTTGCTTTAAAATGCATGGTTTTCCCTTTTATGAACAAGAAAGTAATGGCGTTATGCTGTTGGGCCGGTATAATAATGCTATGGGGCTGGTATGAAATTTTTTCCAGGGCTGAATTTTATTCCCAGTCCGGCCCTGGGTTTTGCCACAGGAACAGCCTTATGGGTGGAGGGAGAGGTGTCTCCCCCCCCTCCCTCCTGCCGCTTCCCGGTCATTTTTCCCGCTTACTGGACCCGCCGGTAGCGGGGAAAGCGATTTGGTCTGCTCTCCCGTCAGGCAGGAAGTTCAGTGAGGGCAAGATGGCCCCACTCCACTCTATGGCCTTGGAGGACCAGAGCAATGTCATGCGTCGCTTCCTAGCAACGGATTTAAAGAGCCCATTTTCTTTGACCCCAGATCTCAGATTAAAGAGTTTCTGTCATGCTTATTTCGATCACAAGGGATGTTTACATTCCTTTTAATAGGAATAAAAGTGATCAAATTTTTTTTTTTTAAAAACTGTAAAAATAAAAGATAAAATAAATAGGAAAAAAAATAAATAAAGCGCCCCGTCCCCGTTAGCTTGCGCGCAAAAGCGAATGCATATGCAAGTCGTACCCACATATGTAAACTGTGTTCAAACCACACACGTGAGGTATCAACGCGATCGTTAGAGCGAGAGCAATAGTTTGAGCCCTAGACCTCCTCTGTAACTGTAAACTGGTAACCTGCATAAATGTTTAAAATGTCGCCTATGGGGATTTTTAGGTACCAATGTTTGTCGCCATTCCAAGAGCGTGCGCAATTTTGAAGCTTGACATGTTGGGTATCTATTTACTCGGCGTAACATTATCTTTCACATTATAAAAAAAAATTGGGCTGACTTTACTGTTTTCTAATTTTTTAATTTAAAAAAGTGAATTTTTTCCCAAAAAGTTGCGTTTGTAAGACCGCTGCGCAAATACGGTGTGCTAAAAAATTATTGCAACCATCTCCATTTTATTCTCTAGGGTCTCTGCTAAAAAGAAATATATATTCTTTGGGGGGTTTTAAGTCATTTTCTAGCCAAAAAATCCCTAAACTGATGTTAAATTGTAAGCAACAAGTGTCAGAAAAATGGCCGGATTAGACCAAAATAAATTTTGAACTTAGAGAGGGGGTAGAATTGTAATATTTTCATCTATACATTCCAAACTCATTCTATAAATGACCGTCTTCCTGAGGAATAATGTCTGTGAAATGAAAATTTGATTTTAATAAGAATAAAGCACATTGTGTGAGGGCAAATCGCTGTATGGAAGTTAGCTGCCCAGCTAGGAAAGCATACCCCGCCCACCAGCCAACCGGAAGCATTTTTGGAGCACAGACCCCGCCCACCAGCCAACCGGAAGCATTTTTGGAGCACAGACCCCGCCCACCAGCCAGTAAACAGTCTAGTATGGTCTTTGAAAACGGCTTGCTCCCAATATGCATCTCCTGATTTACAAACGGTGATTTGCCTTATTTTTTTGTATCTTATAATCAACTTTTTATTTCACAGACATTATTCCTCGATAGATACAATCAGTTTGGGACGTATAGAGGAAAAAAAAAAAAAATGGTACCCTCTCCCTAAGTTGACCATGTTTAATATCATAGGGTATAAATAGTGCTGAAAACCTTGTTTTTATTTGTGTTCTGTGTTAGGCAGAGCATAAAAAAAATATGGAACGCATTCACAACAAGTTTTTTTCTTACACCAAATCAATTCTACAAAAACCAGGAAAAGACAGTCCAGCCCCCCTAGATGGTGTAAAGCAAAGTACGCTGAATCTTCTGCCCGTGTGAGGACGACCCAGTGGACAGGGTCAGAGGACAAAGAATAAAAAATGGCCCCCTTTGGATTGTAAGCTCTACGAGCAGGGCCCTCCTCTTCCTTCTTTATTGAATTGTATTTTTAGTGCATTTTTCTCCCCTCTTTTTTCTTAGGGTCAATTCACACCACATGCGGTGCAGTGCGTTTTTTCTCTGCATCAAAAACGCATGGATAGTAGGTTATATGGTTTTCAATGGCATAGTTCACACCAGTGCAGGCAGCATTCCAGCGCGTTCCAGTTCCAGAAAAAAAAAAAAAGAAAGTAAAACGTGCTGCATTTTTCCTGCACCGAACTGCACTGGAACGCTGTAAAACATATAAAAATCACACCGGAATGCACCTAAACGCACCAAAAATGCACTGGAACACACATCCTTATTTTACGGTGAAGAAAAAAGGCAGGGAAAAAGTGCACCGGAACGTGCCAAAAAGGTATCAAAAACGCACTGGAATGCATCAAAAACACGTGAAAACGCGCATGCAAAAAAGTCTCCTGAAAGGCACCCGGACTGCTTTTCAATGGTGTGAACTGGCCCTTAACCCTAAATAAGGACATGTGCATTCCAGTGCATTTTTGGTGCGTTTTTCAGCGTTCCAGTGCAGAAAAAATGCAGCACGTTCTACTCTTTTTTTTTTTTTTTTTTGGAACTGACCGCACTGCTGTGAACTATGCCGTTGAAAACCGTACAACCTATTCTCCATGCATTTTTTTTTTTTTTTGATGCGGATAAAAAAACACACTGCACCGCAAGTGGTGTGAACTGGCCCTAAGTGTGCTCCTAGGGAGTGCTTTCTGACTGCAGGGGAGGTGCTTAACTGGAGGAACTGCTTAGCAGAAACACAAGATCTCCATCTTGCCCTTTGACAGACCGCTGTTCTTCCTCTCTTGTGAACGATCGGCGGGTCCCAGTGGACATCACGTCCACCAGAGCCGCTGATTGGCTACAGCGGGAGCCCAGGTTGCTGGTGGTGCGTGATCCAGACCCTGCGCACGAAGTCACGTACAGGTACACGATTTGGCGCAGGAGCGCCGCCCTGCCGCAGTACATCTGCGTTGGGTGCTCCATAAGTGGTAATGTACAGGGAGGAGTGAGACTCTTCTTATATGCTTTCATATCTATCGTATCTATGTATAGTACACTCTTCAAATTTGCTTTAAAATGCATGGTTTTCCCTTTTATGAACAAGAAAGTAATGGCGTTATGCTGTTGGGCCGGTATAATAATGCTATGGGGCTGGTATGAAATTTTTTCCAGGGCTGAATTTTATTCCCAGTCCGGCCCTGGGTTTTGCCACAGGAACAGCCTTATGGGTGGAGGGAGAGGTGTCTCCCCCCCCTCCCTCCTGCCGCTTCCCGGTCATTTTTCCCGCTTACTGGACCCGCCGGTAGCGGGGAAAGCGATTTGGTCTGCTCTCCCGTCAGGCAGGAAGTTCAGTGAGGGCAAGATGGCCCCACTCCACTCTATGGCCTTGGAGGACCAGAGCAATGTCATGCGTCGCTTCCTAGCAACGGATTTAAAGAGCCCATTTTCTTTGACCCCAGATCTCAGATTAAAGAGTTTCTGTCATGCTTATTTCGATCACAAGGGATGTTTACATTCCTTTTAATAGGAATAAAAGTGATCAAATTTTTTTTTTTTAAAAACTGTAAAAATAAAAGATAAAATAAATAGGAAAAAAAATAAATAAAGCGCCCCGTCCCCGTTAGCTTGCGCGCAAAAGCGAATGCATATGCAAGTCGTACCCACATATGTAAACTGTGTTCAAACCACACACGTGAGGTATCAACGCGATCGTTAGAGCGAGAGCAATAGTTTGAGCCCTAGACCTCCTCTGTAACTGTAAACTGGTAACCTGCATAAATGTTTAAAATGTCGCCTATGGGGATTTTTAGGTACCAATGTTTGTCGCCATTCCAAGAGCGTGCGCAATTTTGAAGCTTGACATGTTGGGTATCTATTTACTCGGCGTAACATTATCTTTCACATTATAAAAAAAAATTGGGCTGACTTTACTGTTTTCTAATTTTTTAATTTAAAAAAGTGAATTTTTTCCCAAAAAGTTGCGTTTGTAAGACCGCTGCGCAAATACGGTGTGCTAAAAAATTATTGCAACCATCTCCATTTTATTCTCTAGGGTCTCTGCTAAAAAGAAATATATATTCTTTGGGGGGTTTTAAGTCATTTTCTAGCCAAAAAATCCCTAAACTGATGTTAAATTGTAAGCAACAAGTGTCAGAAAAATGGCCGGATTAGACCAAAATAAATTTTGAACTTAGAGAGGGGGTAGAATTGTAATATTTTCATCTATACATTCCAAACTCATTCTATAAATGACCGTCTTCCTGAGGAATAATGTCTGTGAAATGAAAATTTGATTTTAATAAGAATAAAGCACATTGTGTGAGGGCAAATCGCTGTATGGAAGTTAGCTGCCCAGCTAGGAAAGCATACCCCGCCCACCAGCCAACCGGAAGCATTTTTGGAGCACAGACCCCGCCCACCAGCCAACCGGAAGCATTTTTGGAGCACAGACCCCGCCCACCAGCCAGTAAACAGTCTAGTATGGTCTTTGAAAACGGCTTGCTCCCAATATGCATCTCCTGATTTACAAACGGTGATTTGCCTTATTTTTTTGTATCTTATAATCAACTTTTTATTTCACAGACATTATTCCTCGATAGATACAATCAGTTTGGGACGTATAGAGGAAAAAAAAAAAAAATGGTACCCTCTCCCTAAGTTGACCATGTTTAATATCATAGGGTATAAATAGTGCTGAAAACCTTGTTTTTATTTGTGTTCTGTGTTAGGCAGAGCATAAAAAAAATATGGAACGCATTCACAACAAGTTTTTTTCTTACACCAAATCAATTCTACAAAAACCAGGAAAAGACAGTCCAGCCCCCCTAGATGGTGTAAAGCAAAGTACGCTGAATCTTCTGCCCGTGTGAGGACGACCCAGTGGACAGGGTCAGAGGACAAAGAATAAAAAATGGCCCCCTTTGGATTGTAAGCTCTACGAGCAGGGCCCTCCTCTTCCTTCTTTATTGAATTGTATTTTTAGTGCATTTTTCTCCCCTCTTTTTTCTTAGGGTCAATTCACACCACATGCGGTGCAGTGCGTTTTTTCTCTGCATCAAAAACGCATGGATAGTAGGTTATATGGTTTTCAATGGCATAGTTCACACCAGTGCAGGCAGCATTCCAGCGCGTTCCAGTTCCAGAAAAAAAAAAAAAAGAAAGTAAAACGTGCTGCATTTTTCCTGCACCGAACTGCACTGGAACGCTGTAAAACATATAAAAATCACACCGGAATGCACCTAAACGCACCAAAAATGCACTGGAACACACATCCTTATTTTACGGTGAAGAAAAAAGGCAGGGAAAAAGTGCACCGGAACGTGCCAAAAAGGTATCAAAAACGCACTGGAATGCATCAAAAACACGTGAAAACGCGCATGCAAAAAAGTCTCCTGAAAGGCACCCGGACTGCTTTTCAATGGTGTGAACTGGCCCTTAACCCTAAATAAGGACATGTGCATTCCAGTGCATTTTTGGTGCGTTTTTCAGCGTTCCAGTGCAGAAAAAATGCAGCACGTTCTACTCTTTTTTTTTTTTTCTGGAACTGACCGCACTGCTGTGAACTATGCCGTTGAAAACCGTACAACCTATTCTCCATGCATTTTTTTTTTTTTTGATGCGGATAAAAAAACACACTGCACCGCAAGTGGTGTGAACTGGCCCTAAGTGTGCTCCTAGGGAGTGCTTTCTAACTGCAGGGGAGGTGCTTAACTGGAGGAACTGCTTAGCAGAAACACAAGATCTCCATCTTGCCCTTTGACAGACCGCTGTTCTTCCTCTCTTGTGAACGATCGGCGGGTCCCAGTGGACATCACGTCCACCGGAGCCGCTGATTGGCTACAGCGGAGCCCAGGTTGCTGGTGGTGCGTGATCCAGACCCTGCGCACGAAGTCACGTACAGGTACACGATTTGGCGCAGGAGCGCCGCCCTGCCGCAGTACATCTGCGTTGGGTGCTCCATAAGTGGCAATGTACAGGGAGGAGTGAGACTCTTCTTATATGCTTTCATATCTATCGTATCTATGTATAGTACACTCTTCAAATTTGCTTTAAAATGCATGGTTTTCCCTTTTATGAACAAGAAAGTAATGGCGTTATGCTGTTGGGCCGGTATAATAATGCTATGGGGCTGGTATGAAATTTTTTCCAGGGCTGAATTTTATTCCCAGTCCGGCCCTGGGTTTTGCCACAGGAACAGCCTTATGGGTGGAGGGAGAGGTGTCTCCCCCCCCTCCCTCCTGCCGCTTCCCGGTCATTTTTCCCGCTTACTGGACCCGCCGGTAGCGGGGAAAGCGATTTGGTCTGCTCTCCCGTCAGGCAGGAAGTTCAGTGAGGGCAAGATGGCCCCACTCCACTCTATGGCCTTGGAGGACCAGAGCAATGTCATGCGTCGCTTCCTAGCAACGGATTTAAAGAGCCCATTTTCTTTGACCCCAGATCTCAGATTAAAGAGTTTCTGTCATGCTTATTTCGATCACAAGGGATGTTTACATTCCTTTTAATAGGAATAAAAGTGATCAAATTTTTTTTTTTTAAAAACTGTAAAAATAAAAGATAAAATAAATAGGAAAAAAAATAAATAAAGCGCCCCGTCCCCGTTAGCTTGCGCGCAAAAGCGAATGCATATGCAAGTCGTACCCACATATGTAAACTGTGTTCAAACCACACACGTGAGGTATCAACGCGATCGTTAGAGCGAGAGCAATAGTTTGAGCCCTAGACCTCCTCTGTAACTGTAAACTGGTAACCTGCATAAATGTTTAAAATGTCGCCTATGGGAATTTTTAGGTACCAATGTTTGTCGCCATTCCAAGAGCGTGCGCAATTTTGAAGCTTGACATGTTGGGTATCTATTTACTCGGCGTAACATTATCTTTCACATTATAAAAAAAAATTGGGCTGACTTTACTGTTTTCTAATTTTTTAATTTAAAAAAGTGAATTTTTTCCCAAAAAGTTGCGTTTGTAAGACCGCTGCGCAAATACGGTGTGCTAAAAAATTATTGCAACCATCTCCATTTTATTCTCTAGGGTCTCTGCTAAAAAGAAATATATATTCTTTGTGGGGTTTTATGTCATTTTCTAGCCAAAAAATCCCTAAACTGATGTTAAATTGTAAGCAACAAGTGTCAGAAAAATGGCCGGATTAGACCAAAATAAATTTTGAACTTAGGGAGGGGGTAGAATTGTAATATTTTCATCTATACATTCCAAACTCATTCTATAAATGACCGTCTTCCTGAGGAATAATGTCTGTGAAATGAAAATTTGATTTTAATAAGAATAAAGCACATTGTGTGAGGGCAAATCGCTGTATGGAAGTTAGCTGCCCAGCTAGGAAAGCATACCCCGCCCACCAGCCAACCGGAAGCATTTTTGGAGCACAGACCCCGCCCACCAGCCAGTAAACAGTCTAGTATGGTCTTTGAAAACGGCTTGCTCCCAATATGCATCTCCTGATTTACAAACGGTGATTTGCCTTATTTTTTTGTATCTTATAATCAACTTTTTATTTCACAGACATTATTCCTCGATAGATACAATCAGTTTGGGACGTATAGAGGAAAAAAAAAAAAAATGGTACCCTCTCCCTAAGTTGACCATGTTTAATATCATAGGGTATAAATAGTGCTGAAAACCTTGTTTTTATTTGTGTTCTGTGTTAGGCAGAGCATAAAAAAAATATGGAACGCATTCACAACAAGTTTTTTTCTTACACCAAATCAATTCTACAAAAACCAGGAAAAGACAGTCCAGCCCCCCTAGATGGTGTAAAGCAAAGTACGCTGAATCTTCTGCCCGTGTGAGGACGACCCAGTGGACAGGGTCAGAGGACAAAGAATAAAAAATGGCCCCCTTTGGATTGTAAGCTCTACGAGCAGGGCCCTCCTCTTCCTTCTTTATTGAATTGTATTTTTAGTGCATTTTTCTCCCCTCTTTTTTCTTAGGGTCAATTCACACCACATGCGGTGCAGTGCGTTTTTTCTCTGCATCAAAAACGCATGGATAGTAGGTTATATGGTTTTCAATGGCATAGTTCACACCAGTGCAGGCAGCATTCCAGCGCGTTCCAGTTCCAGAAAAAAAAAAAAAAAGAAAGTAAAACGTGCTGCATTTTTCCTGCACCGAACTGCACTGGAACGCTGTAAAACATATAAAAATCACACCGGAATGCACCTAAACGCACCAAAAATGCACTGGAACACACATCCTTATTTTACGGTGAAGAAAAAGGCAGGGAAAAAGTGCACCGGAACGTGCCAAAAAGGTATCAAAAACGCACTGGAATGCATCAAAAACACGTGAAAACGCGCATGCAAAAAAGTCTCCTGAAAGGCACCCGGACTGCTTTTCAATGGTGTGAACTGGCCCTTAACCCTAAATAAGGACATGTGCATTCCAGTGCATTTTTGGTGCGTTTTTCAGCGTTCCAGTGCAGAAAAAATGCAGCACGTTCTACTCTTTTTTTTTTTTTTTTTTTTCTGGAACTGACCGCACTGCTGTGAACTATGCCGTTGAAAACCGTACAACCTATTCTCCATGCATTTTTTTTTTTTTTTGATGCGGATAAAAAAACACACTGCACCGCAAGTGGTGTGAACTGGCCCTAAGTGTGCTCCTAGGGAGTGCTTTCTAACTGCAGGGGAGGTGCTTAACTGGAGGAACTGCTTAGCAGAAACACAAGATCTCCATCTTGCCCTTTGACAGACCGCTGTTCTTCCTCTCTTGTGAACGATCGGCGGGTCCCAGTGGACATCACGTCCACCGGAGCCGCTGATTGGCTACAGCGGGAGCCCAGGTTGCTGGTGGTGCGTGATCCAGACCCTGCGCACGAAGTCACGTACAGGTACACGATTTGGCGCAGGAGCGCCGCCCTGCCGCAGTACATCTGCGTTGGGTGCTCCATAAGTGGTAATGTACACTGAGGAGTGAGACTCTTCTTATATGCTTTCATATCTATCGTATCTATGTATAGTACACTCTTCAAATTTGCTTTAAAATGCATGGTTTTCCCTTTTATGAACAAGAAAGTAATGGCGTTATGCTGTTGGGCCGGTATAATAATGCTATGGGGCTGGTATGAAATTTTTTCCAGGGCTGAATTTTATTCCCAGTCCGGCCCTGGGTTTTGCCACAGGAACAGCCTTATGGGTGGAGGGAGAGGTGTCCCCCCCCCCTCCCTCCTGCCGCTTCCCGGTCATTTTTCCCGCTTACTGGACCCGCCGGTAGCGGGGAAAGCGATTTGGTCTGCTCTCCCGTCAGGCAGGAAGTTCAGTGAGGGCAAGATGGCCCCACTCCACTCTATGGCCTTGGAGGACCAGAGCAATGTCATGCGTCGCTTCCTAGCAACGGATTTAAAGAGCCCATTTTCTTTGACCCCAGATCTCAGATTAAAGAGTTTCTGTCATGCTTATTTCGATCACAAGGGATGTTTACATTCCTTTTAATAGGAATAAAAGTGATCAAATTTTTTTTTTTTTAAAAACTGTAAAAATAAAAGATAAAATAAATAGGAAAAAAAATAAATAAAGCGCCCCGTCCCCGTTAGCTTGCGCGCAAAAGCGAATGCATATGCAAGTCGTACCCACATATGTAAACTGTGTTCAAACCACACACATGAGGTATCAACGCGATCGTTAGAGCGAGAGCAATAGTTTGAGCCCTAGACCTCCTCTGTAACTGTAAACTGGTAACCTGCATAAATGTTTAAAATGTCGCCTATGGGGATTTTTAGGTACCAATGTTTGTCGCCATTCCAAGAGCGTGCGCAATTTTGAAGCTTGACATGTTGGGTATCTATTTACTCGGCGTAACATTATCTTTCACATTATAAAAAAAAATTGGGCTGACTTTACTGTTTTCTAATTTTTTAATTTAAAAAAGTGAATTTTTTCCCAAAAAGTTGCGTTTGTAAGACCGCTGCGCAAATACGGTGTGCTAAAAAATTATTGCAACCATCTCCATTTTATTCTCTAGGGTCTCTGCTAAAAAGAAATATATATTCTTTGTGGGGTTTTATGTCATTTTCTAGCCAAAAAATCCCTAAACTGATGTTAAATTGTAAGCAACAAGTGTCAGAAAAATGGCCGGATTAGACCAAAATAAATTTTGAACTTAGGGAGGGGGTAGAATTGTAATATTTTCATCTATACATTCCAAACTCATTCTATAAATGACCGTCTTCCTGAGGAATAATGTCTGTGAAATGAAAATTTGATTTTAATAAGAATAAAGCACATTGTGTGAGGGCAAATCGCTGTATGGAAGTTAGCTGCCCAGCTAGGAAAGCATACCCCGCCCACCAGCCAACCGGAAGCATTTTTGGAGCACAGACCCCGCCCACCAGCCAGTAAACAGTCTAGTATGGTCTTTGAAAACGGCTTGCTCCCAATATGCATCTCCTGATTTACAAACGGTGATTTGCCTTATTTTTTTGTATCTTATAATCAACTTTTTATTTCACAGACATTATTCCTCGATAGATACAATCAGTTTGGGACGTATAGAGGAAAAAAAAAAAAAATGGTACCCTCTCCCTAAGTTGACCATGTTTAATATCATAGGGTATAAATAGTGCTGAAAACCTTGTTTTTATTTGTGTTCTGTGTTAGGCAGAGCATAAAAAAAATATGGAACGCATTCACAACAAGTTTTTTTCTTACACCAAATCAATTCTACAAAAACCAGGAAAAGACAGTCCAGCCCCCCTAGATGGTGTAAAGCAAAGTACGCTGAATCTTCTGCCCGTGTGAGGACGACCCAGTGGACAGGGTCAGAGGACAAAGAATAAAAAATGGCCCCCTTTGGATTGTAAGCTCTACGAGCAGGGCCCTCCTCTTCCTTCTTTATTGAATTGTATTTTTAGTGCATTTTTCTCCCCTCTTTTTTCTTAGGGTCAATTCACACCACATGCGGTGCAGTGCGTTTTTTCTCTGCATCAAAAACGCATGGATAGTAGGTTATATGGTTTTCAATGGCATAGTTCACACCAGTGCAGGCAGCATTCCAGCGCGTTCCAGTTCCAGAAAAAAAAAAAAAGAAAGTAAAACGTGCTGCATTTTTCCTGCACCGAACTGCACTGGAACGCTGTAAAACATATAAAAATCACACCGGAATGCACCTAAACGCACCAAAAATGCACTGGAACACACATCCTTATTTTACGGTGAAGAAAAAAGGCAGGGAAAAAGTGCACCGGAACGTGCCAAAAAGGTATCAAAAACGCACTGGAATGCATCAAAAACACGTGAAAACGCGCATGCAAAAAAGTCTCCTGAAAGGCACCCGGACTGCTTTTCAATGGTGTGAACTGGCCCTTAACCCTAAATAAGGACATGTGCATTCCAGTGCATTTTTGGTGCGTTTTTCAGCGTTCCAGTGCAGAAAAAATGCAGCACGTTCTACTCTTTTTTTTTTTTTTCTGGAACTGACCGCACTGCTGTGAACTATGCCGTTGAAAACCGTACAACCTATTCTCCATGCATTTTTTTTTTTTTTTGATGCGGATAAAAAAACACACTGCACCGCAAGTGGTGTGAACTGGCCCTAAGTGTGCTCCTAGGGAGTGCTTTCTAACTGCAGGGGAGGTGCTTAACTGGAGGAACTGCTTAGCAGAAACACAAGATCTCCATCTTGCCCTTTGACAGACCGCTGTTCTTCCTCTCTTGTGAACGATCGGCGGGTCCCAGTGGACATCACGTCCACCAGAGCCGCTGATTGGCTACAGCGGGAGCCCAGGTTGCTGGTGGTGCGTGATCCAGACCCTGCGCACGAAGTCACGTACAGGTACACGATTTGGCGCAGGAGCGCCGCCCTGCCGCAGTACATCTGCGTTGGGTGCTCCATAAGTGGTAATGTACAGGGAGGAGTGAGACTCTTCTTATATGCTTTCATATCTATCGTATCTATGTATAGTACACTCTTCAAATTTGCTTTAAAATGCATGGTTTTCCCTTTTATGAACAAGAAAGTAATGGCGTTATGCTGTTGGGCCGGTATAATAATGCTATGGGGCTGGTATGAAATTTTTTCCAGGGCTGAATTTTATTCCCAGTCCGGCCCTGGGTTTTGCCACAGGAACAGCCTTATGGGTGGAGGGAGAGGTGTCTCCCCCCCCCTCCCTCCTGCCGCTTCCCGGTCATTTTTCCCGCTTACTGGACCCGCCGGTAGCGGGGAAAGCGATTTGGTCTGCTCTCCCGTCAGGCAGGAAGTTCAGTGAGGGCAAGATGGCCCCACTCCACTCTATGGCCTTGGAGGACCAGAGCAATGTCATGCGTCGCTTCCTAGCAACGGATTTAAAGAGCCCATTTTCTTTGACCCCAGATCTCAGATTAAAGAGTTTCTGTCATGCTTATTTCGATCACAAGGGATGTTTACATTCCTTTTAATAGGAATAAAAGTGATCAAATTTTTTTTTTTTAAAAACTGTAAAAATAAAAGATAAAATAAATAGGAAAAAAAATAAATAAAGCGCCCCGTCCCCGTTAGCTTGCGCGCAAAAGCGAATGCATATGCAAGTCGTACCCACATATGTAAACTGTGTTCAAACCACACACGTGAGGTATCAACGCGATCGTTAGAGCGAGAGCAATAGTTTGAGCCCTAGACCTCCTCTGTAACTGTAAACTGGTAACCTGCATAAATGTTTAAAATGTCGCCTATGGGGATTTTTAGGTACCAATGTTTGTCGCCATTCCAAGAGCGTGCGCAATTTTGAAGCTTGACATGTTGGGTATCTATTTACTCGGCGTAACATTATCTTTCACATTATAAAAAAAAATTGGGCTGACTTTACTGTTTTCTAATTTTTTAATTTAAAAAAGTGAATTTTTTCCCAAAAAGTTGCGTTTGTAAGACCGCTGCGCAAATACGGTGTGCTAAAAAATTATTGCAACCATCTCCATTTTATTCTCTAGGGTCTCTGCTAAAAAGAAATATATATTCTTTGGGGGGTTTTAAGTCATTTTCTAGCCAAAAAATCCCTAAACTGATGTTAAATTGTAAGCAACAAGTGTCAGAAAAATGGCCGGATTAGACCAAAATAAATTTTGAACTTAGAGAGGGGGTAGAATTGTAATATTTTCATCTATACATTCCAAACTCATTCTATAAATGACCGTCTTCCTGAGGAATAATGTCTGTGAAATGAAAATTTGATTTTAATAAGAATAAAGCACATTGTGTGAGGGCAAATCGCTGTATGGAAGTTAGCTGCCCAGCTAGGAAAGCATACCCCGCCCACCAGCCAACCGGAAGCATTTTTGGAGCACAGACCCCGCCCACCAGCCAACCGGAAGCATTTTTGGAGCACAGACCCCGCCCACCAGCCAGTAAACAGTCTAGTATGGTCTTTGAAAACGGCTTGCTCCCAATATGCATCTCCTGATTTACAAACGGTGATTTGCCTTATTTTTTTGTATCTTATAATCAACTTTTTATTTCACAGACATTATTCCTCGATAGATACAATCAGTTTGGGACGTATAGAGGAAAAAAAAAAAAAATGGTACCCTCTCCCTAAGTTGACCATGTTTAATATCATAGGGTATAAATAGTGCTGAAAACCTTGTTTTTATTTGTGTTCTGTGTTAGGCAGAGCATAAAAAAAATATGGAACGCATTCACAACAAGTTTTTTTCTTACACCAAATCAATTCTACAAAAACCAGGAAAAGACAGTCCAGCCCCCCTAGATGGTGTAAAGCAAAGTACGCTGAATCTTCTGCCCGTGTGAGGACGACCCAGTGGACAGGGTCAGAGGACAAAGAATAAAAAATGGCCCCCTTTGGATTGTAAGCTCTACGAGCAGGGCCCTCCTCTTCCTTCTTTATTGAATTGTATTTTTAGTGCATTTTTCTCCCCTCTTTTTTCTTAGGGTCAATTCACACCACATGCGGTGCAGTGCGTTTTTTCTCTGCATCAAAAACGCATGGATAGTAGGTTATATGGTTTTCAATGGCATAGTTCACACCAGTGCAGGCAGCATTCCAGCGCGTTCCAGTTCCAGAAAAAAAAAAAAAAGAAAGTAAAACGTGCTGCATTTTTCCTGCACCGAACTGCACTGGAACGCTGTAAAACATATAAAAATCACACCGGAATGCACCTAAACGCACCAAAAATGCACTGGAACACACATCCTTATTTTACGGTGAAGAAAAAAGGCAGGGAAAAAGTGCACCGGAACGTGCCAAAAAGGTATCAAAAACGCACTGGAATGCATCAAAAACACGTGAAAACGCGCATGCAAAAAAGTCTCCTGAAAGGCACCCGGACTGCTTTTCAATGGTGTGAACTGGCCCTTAACCCTAAATAAGGACATGTGCATTCCAGTGCATTTTTGGTGCGTTTTTCAGCGTTCCAGTGCAGAAAAAATGCAGCACGTTCTACTCTTTTTTTTTTTTTCTGGAACTGACCGCACTGCTGTGAACTATGCCGTTGAAAACCGTACAACCTATTCTCCATGCATTTTTTTTTTTTTTGATGCGGATAAAAAAACACACTGCACCGCAAGTGGTGTGAACTGGCCCTAAGTGTGCTCCTAGGGAGTGCTTTCTAACTGCAGGGGAGGTGCTTAACTGGAGGAACTGCTTAGCAGAAACACAAGATCTCCATCTTGCCCTTTGACAGACCGCTGTTCTTCCTCTCTTGTGAACGATCGGCGGGTCCCAGTGGACATCACGTCCACCGGAGCCGCTGATTGGCTACAGCGGAGCCCAGGTTGCTGGTGGTGCGTGATCCAGACCCTGCGCACGAAGTCACGTACAGGTACACGATTTGGCGCAGGAGCGCCGCCCTGCCGCAGTACATCTGCGTTGGGTGCTCCATAAGTGGCAATGTACAGGGAGGAGTGAGACTCTTCTTATATGCTTTCATATCTATCGTATCTATGTATAGTACACTCTTCAAATTTGCTTTAAAATGCATGGTTTTCCCTTTTATGAACAAGAAAGTAATGGCGTTATGCTGTTGGGCCGGTATAATAATGCTATGGGGCTGGTATGAAATTTTTTCCAGGGCTGAATTTTATTCCCAGTCCGGCCCTGGGTTTTGCCACAGGAACAGCCTTATGGGTGGAGGGAGAGGTGTCTCCCCCCCCTCCCTCCTGCCGCTTCCCGGTCATTTTTCCCGCTTACTGGACCCGCCGGTAGCGGGGAAAGCGATTTGGTCTGCTCTCCCGTCAGGCAGGAAGTTCAGTGAGGGCAAGATGGCCCCACTCCACTCTATGGCCTTGGAGGACCAGAGCAATGTCATGCGTCGCTTCCTAGCAACGGATTTAAAGAGCCCATTTTCTTTGACCCCAGATCTCAGATTAAAGAGTTTCTGTCATGCTTATTTCGATCACAAGGGATGTTTACATTCCTTTTAATAGGAATAAAAGTGATCAAATTTTTTTTTTTTAAAAACTGTAAAAATAAAAGATAAAATAAATAGGAAAAAAAATAAATAAAGCGCCCCGTCCCCGTTAGCTTGCGCGCAAAAGCGAATGCATATGCAAGTCGTACCCACATATGTAAACTGTGTTCAAACCACACACGTGAGGTATCAACGCGATCGTTAGAGCGAGAGCAATAGTTTGAGCCCTAGACCTCCTCTGTAACTGTAAACTGGTAACCTGCATAAATGTTTAAAATGTCGCCTATGGGAATTTTTAGGTACCAATGTTTGTCGCCATTCCAAGAGCGTGCGCAATTTTGAAGCTTGACATGTTGGGTATCTATTTACTCGGCGTAACATTATCTTTCACATTATAAAAAAAAATTGGGCTGACTTTACTGTTTTCTAATTTTTTAATTTAAAAAAGTGAATTTTTTCCCAAAAAGTTGCGTTTGTAAGACCGCTGCGCAAATACGGTGTGCTAAAAAATTATTGCAACCATCTCCATTTTATTCTCTAGGGTCTCTGCTAAAAAGAAATATATATTCTTTGTGGGGTTTTATGTCATTTTCTAGCCAAAAAATCCCTAAACTGATGTTAAATTGTAAGCAACAAGTGTCAGAAAAATGGCCGGATTAGACCAAAATAAATTTTGAACTTAGGGAGGGGGTAGAATTGTAATATTTTCATCTATACATTCCAAACTCATTCTATAAATGACCGTCTTCCTGAGGAATAATGTCTGTGAAATGAAAATTTGATTTTAATAAGAATAAAGCACATTGTGTGAGGGCAAATCGCTGTATGGAAGTTAGCTGCCCAGCTAGGAAAGCATACCCCGCCCACCAGCCAACCGGAAGCATTTTTGGAGCACAGACCCCGCCCACCAGCCAGTAAACAGTCTAGTATGGTCTTTGAAAACGGCTTGCTCCCAATATGCATCTCCTGATTTACAAACGGTGATTTGCCTTATTTTTTTGTATCTTATAATCAACTTTTTATTTCACAGACATTATTCCTCGATAGATACAATCAGTTTGGGACGTATAGAGGAAAAAAAAAAAAAATGGTACCCTCTCCCTAAGTTGACCATGTTTAATATCATAGGGTATAAATAGTGCTGAAAACCTTGTTTTTATTTGTGTTCTGTGTTAGGCAGAGCATAAAAAAAATATGGAACGCATTCACAACAAGTTTTTTTCTTACACCAAATCAATTCTACAAAAACCAGGAAAAGACAGTCCAGCCCCCCTAGATGGTGTAAAGCAAAGTACGCTGAATCTTCTGCCCGTGTGAGGACGACCCAGTGGACAGGGTCAGAGGACAAAGAATAAAAAATGGCCCCCTTTGGATTGTAAGCTCTACGAGCAGGGCCCTCCTCTTCCTTCTTTATTGAATTGTATTTTTAGTGCATTTTTCTCCCCTCTTTTTTCTTAGGGTCAATTCACACCACATGCGGTGCAGTGCGTTTTTTCTCTGCATCAAAAACGCATGGATAGTAGGTTATATGGTTTTCAATGGCATAGTTCACACCAGTGCAGGCAGCATTCCAGCGCGTTCCAGTTCCAGAAAAAAAAAAAAAAAGAAAGTAAAACGTGCTGCATTTTTCCTGCACCGAACTGCACTGGAACGCTGTAAAACATATAAAAATCACACCGGAATGCACCTAAACGCACCAAAAATGCACTGGAACACACATCCTTATTTTACGGTGAAGAAAAAGGCAGGGAAAAAGTGCACCGGAACGTGCCAAAAAGGTATCAAAAACGCACTGGAATGCATCAAAAACACGTGAAAACGCGCATGCAAAAAAGTCTCCTGAAAGGCACCCGGACTGCTTTTCAATGGTGTGAACTGGCCCTTAACCCTAAATAAGGACATGTGCATTCCAGTGCATTTTTGGTGCGTTTTTCAGCGTTCCAGTGCAGAAAAAATGCAGCACGTTCTACTCTTTTTTTTTTTTTTTTTTTTCTGGAACTGACCGCACTGCTGTGAACTATGCCGTTGAAAACCGTACAACCTATTCTCCATGCATTTTTTTTTTTTTTTGATGCGGATAAAAAAACACACTGCACCGCAAGTGGTGTGAACTGGCCCTAAGTGTGCTCCTAGGGAGTGCTTTCTAACTGCAGGGGAGGTGCTTAACTGGAGGAACTGCTTAGCAGAAACACAAGATCTCCATCTTGCCCTTTGACAGACCGCTGTTCTTCCTCTCTTGTGAACGATCGGCGGGTCCCAGTGGACATCACGTCCACCGGAGCCGCTGATTGGCTACAGCGGGAGCCCAGGTTGCTGGTGGTGCGTGATCCAGACCCTGCGCACGAAGTCACGTACAGGTACACGATTTGGCGCAGGAGCGCCGCCCTGCCGCAGTACATCTGCGTTGGGTGCTCCATAAGTGGTAATGTACACTGAGGAGTGAGACTCTTCTTATATGCTTTCATATCTATCGTATCTATGTATAGTACACTCTTCAAATTTGCTTTAAAATGCATGGTTTTCCCTTTTATGAACAAGAAAGTAATGGCGTTATGCTGTTGGGCCGGTATAATAATGCTATGGGGCTGGTATGAAATTTTTTCCAGGGCTGAATTTTATTCCCAGTCCGGCCCTGGGTTTTGCCACAGGAACAGCCTTATGGGTGGAGGGAGAGGTGTCCCCCCCCCCTCCCTCCTGCCGCTTCCCGGTCATTTTTCCCGCTTACTGGACCCGCCGGTAGCGGGGAAAGCGATTTGGTCTGCTCTCCCGTCAGGCAGGAAGTTCAGTGAGGGCAAGATGGCCCCACTCCACTCTATGGCCTTGGAGGACCAGAGCAATGTCATGCGTCGCTTCCTAGCAACGGATTTAAAGAGCCCATTTTCTTTGACCCCAGATCTCAGATTAAAGAGTTTCTGTCATGCTTATTTCGATCACAAGGGATGTTTACATTCCTTTTAATAGGAATAAAAGTGATCAAATTTTTTTTTTTTTAAAAACTGTAAAAATAAAAGATAAAATAAATAGGAAAAAAAATAAATAAAGCGCCCCGTCCCCGTTAGCTTGCGCGCAAAAGCGAATGCATATGCAAGTCGTACCCACATATGTAAACTGTGTTCAAACCACACACATGAGGTATCAACGCGATCGTTAGAGCGAGAGCAATAGTTTGAGCCCTAGACCTCCTCTGTAACTGTAAACTGGTAACCTGCATAAATGTTTAAAATGTCGCCTATGGGGATTTTTAGGTACCAATGTTTGTCGCCATTCCAAGAGCGTGCGCAATTTTGAAGCTTGACATGTTGGGTATCTATTTACTCGGCGTAACATTATCTTTCACATTATAAAAAAAAATTGGGCTGACTTTACTGTTTTCTAATTTTTTAATTTAAAAAAGTGAATTTTTTCCCAAAAAGTTGCGTTTGTAAGACCGCTGCGCAAATACGGTGTGCTAAAAAATTATTGCAACCATCTCCATTTTATTCTCTAGGGTCTCTGCTAAAAAGAAATATATATTCTTTGTGGGGTTTTATGTCATTTTCTAGCCAAAAAATCCCTAAACTGATGTTAAATTGTAAGCAACAAGTGTCAGAAAAATGGCCGGATTAGACCAAAATAAATTTTGAACTTAGGGAGGGGGTAGAATTGTAATATTTTCATCTATACATTCCAAACTCATTCTATAAATGACCGTCTTCCTGAGGAATAATGTCTGTGAAATGAAAATTTGATTTTAATAAGAATAAAGCACATTGTGTGAGGGCAAATCGCTGTATGGAAGTTAGCTGCCCAGCTAGGAAAGCATACCCCGCCCACCAGCCAACCGGAAGCATTTTTGGAGCACAGACCCCGCCCACCAGCCAGTAAACAGTCTAGTATGGTCTTTGAAAACGGCTTGCTCCCAATATGCATCTCCTGATTTACAAACGGTGATTTGCCTTATTTTTTTGTATCTTATAATCAACTTTTTATTTCACAGACATTATTCCTCGATAGATACAATCAGTTTGGGACGTATAGAGGAAAAAAAAAAAATGGTACCCTCTCCCTAAGTTGACCATGTTTAATATCATAGGGTATAAATAGTGCTGAAAACCTTGTTTTTATTTGTGTTCTGTGTTAGGCAGAGCATAAAAAAAATATGGAACGCATTCACAACAAGTTTTTTTCTTACACCAAATCAATTCTACAAAAACCAGGAAAAGACAGTCCAGCCCCCCTAGATGGTGTAAAGCAAAGTACGCTGAATCTTCTGCCCGTGTGAGGACGACCCAGTGGACAGGGTCAGAGGACAAAGAATAAAAAATGGCCCCCTTTGGATTGTAAGCTCTACGAGCAGGGCCCTCCTCTTCCTTCTTTATTGAATTGTATTTTTAGTGCATTTTTCTCCCCTCTTTTTTCTTAGGGTCAATTCACACCACATGCGGTGCAGTGCGTTTTTTCTCTGCATCAAAAACGCATGGATAGTAGGTTATATGGTTTTCAATGGCATAGTTCACACCAGTGCAGGCAGCATTCCAGCGCGTTCCAGTTCCAGAAAAAAAAAAAAAAGAAAGTAAAACGTGCTGCATTTTTCCTGCACCGAACTGCACTGGAACGCTGTAAAACATATAAAAATCACACCGGAATGCACCTAAACGCACCAAAAATGCACTGGAACACACATCCTTATTTTACGGTGAAGAAAAAAGGCAGGGAAAAAGTGCACCGGAACGTGCCAAAAAGGTATCAAAAACGCACTGGAATGCATCAAAAACACGTGAAAACGCGCATGCAAAAAAGTCTCCTGAAAGGCACCCGGACTGCTTTTCAATGGTGTGAACTGGCCCTTAACCCTAAATAACGACATGTGCATTCCAGTGCATTTTTGGTGCGTTTTTCAGCGTTCCAGTGCAGAAAAAATGCAGCACGTTCTACTCTTTTTTTTTTTTTCTGGAACTGACCGCACTGCTGTGAACTATGCCGTTGAAAACCGTACAACCTATTCTCCATGCATTTTTTTTTTTTTTTGATGCGGATAAAAAAACACACTGCACCGCAAGTGGTGTGAACTGGCCCTAAGTGTGCTCCTAGGGAGTGCTTTCTAACTGCAGGGGAGGTGCTTAACTGGAGGAACTGCTTAGCAGAAACACAAGATCTCCATCTTGCCCTTTGACAGACCGCTGTTCTTCCTCTCTTGTGAACGATCGGCGGGTCCCAGTGGACATCACGTCCACCGGAGCCGCTGATTGGCTACAGCGGGAGCCCAGGTTGCTGGTGGTGCGTGATCCAGACCCTGCGCACGAAGTCACGTACAGGTACACGATTTGGCGCAGGAGCGCCGCCCTGCCGCAGTACATCTGCGTTGGGTGCTCCATAAGTGGTAATGTACACTGAGGAGTGAGACTCTTCTTATATGCTTTCATATCTATCGTATCTATGTATAGTACACTCTTCAAATTTGCTTTAAAATGCATGGTTTTCCCTTTTATGAACAAGAAAGTAATGGCGTTATGCTGTTGGGCCGGTATAATAATGCTATGGGGCTGGTATGAAATTTTTTCCAGGGCTGAATTTTATTCCCAGTCCGGCCCTGGGTTTTGCCACAGGAACAGCCTTATGGGTGGAGGGAGAGGTGTCCCCCCCCCCTCCCTCCTGCCGCTTCCCGGTCATTTTTCCCGCTTACTGGACCCGCCGGTAGCGGGGAAAGCGATTTGGTCTGCTCTCCCGTCAGGCAGGAAGTTCAGTGAGGGCAAGATGGCCCCACTCCACTCTATGGCCTTGGAGGACCAGAGCAATGTCATGCGTCGCTTCCTAGCAACGGATTTAAAGAGCCCATTTTCTTTGACCCCAGATCTCAGATTAAAGAGTTTCTGTCATGCTTATTTCGATCACAAGGGATGTTTACATTCCTTTTAATAGGAATAAAAGTGATCAAATTTTTTTTTTTTAAAAAACTGTAAAAATAAAAGATAAAATAAATAGGAAAAAAAATAAATAAAGCGCCCCGTCCCCGTTAGCTTGCGCGCAAAAGCGAATGCATATGCAAGTCGTACCCACATATGTAAACTGTGTTCAAACCACACACGTGAGGTATCAACGCGATCGTTAGAGCGAGAGCAATAGTTTGAGCCCTAGACCTCCTCTGTAACTGTAAACTGGTAACCTGCATAAATGTTTAAAATGTCGCCTATGGGAATTTTTAGGTACCAATGTTTGTCGCCATTCCAAGAGCGTGCGCAATTTTGAAGCTTGACATGTTGGGTATCTATTTACTCGGCGTAACATTATCTTTCACATTATAAAAAAAAATTGGGCTGACTTTACTGTTTTCTAATTTTTTAATTTAAAAAAGTGAATTTTTTCCCAAAAAGTTGCGTTTGTAAGACCGCTGCGCAAATACGGTGTGCTAAAAAATTATTGCAACCATCTCCATTTTATTCTCTAGGGTCTCTGCTAAAAAGAAATATATATTCTTTGTGGGGTTTTATGTCATTTTCTAGCCAAAAAATCCCTAAACTGATGTTAAATTGTAAGCAACAAGTGTCAGAAAAATGGCCGGATTAGACCAAAATAAATTTTGAACTTAGGGAGGGGGTAGAATTGTAATATTTTCATCTATACATTCCAAACTCATTCTATAAATGACCGTCTTCCTGAGGAATAATGTCTGTGAAATGAAAATTTGATTTTAATAAGAATAAAGCACATTGTGTGAGGGCAAATCGCTGTATGGAAGTTAGCTGCCCAGCTAGGAAAGCATACCCCGCCCACCAGCCAACCGGAAGCATTTTTGGAGCACAGACCCCGCCCACCAGCCAGTAAACAGTCTAGTATGGTCTTTGAAAACGGCTTGCTCCCAATATGCATCTCCTGATTTACAAACGGTGATTTGCCTTATTTTTTTGTATCTTATAATCAACTTTTTATTTCACAGACATCATTCCTCGATAGATACAATCAGTTTGGGACGTATAGAGGAAAAAAAAAAAAAATGGTACCCTCTCCCTAAGTTGACCATGTTTAATATCATAGGGTATAAATAGTGCTGAAAACCTTGTTTTTATTTGTGTTCTGTGTTAGGCAGAGCATAAAAAAAATATGGAACGCATTCACAACAAGTTTTTTTCTTACACCAAATCAATTCTACAAAAACCAGGAAAAGACAGTCCAGCCCCCCTAGATGGTGTAAAGCAAAGTACGCTGAATCTTCTGCCCGTGTGAGGACGACCCAGTGGACAGGGTCAGAGGACAAAGAATAAAAAATGGCCCCCTTTGGATTGTAAGCTCTACGAGCAGGGCCCTCCTCTTCCTTCTTTATTGAATTGTATTTTTAGTGCATTTTTCTCCCCTCTTTTTTCTTAGGGTCAATTCACACCACATGCGGTGCAGTGCGTTTTTTCTCTGCATCAAAAACGCATGGATAGTAGGTTATATGGTTTTCAATGGCATAGTTCACACCAGTGCAGGCAGCATTCCAGCGCGTTCCAGTTCCAGAAAAAAAAAAAAAGAAAGTAAAACGTGCTGCATTTTTCCTGCACCGAACTGCACTGGAACGCTGTAAAACATATAAAAATCACACCGGAATGCACCTAAACGCACCAAAAATGCACTGGAACACACATCCTTATTTTACGGTGAAGAAAAAAGGCAGGGAAAAAGTGCACCGGAACGTGCCAAAAAGGTATCAAAAACGCACTGGAATGCATCAAAAACACGTGAAAACGCGCATGCAAAAAAGTCTCCTGAAAGGCACCCGGACTGCTTTTCAATGGTGTGAACTGGCCCTTAACCCTAAAAAGGACATGTGCATTCCAGTGCATTTTTGGTGCGTTTTTCAGCGTTCCAGTGCAGAAAAAATGCAGCACGTTCTACTCTTTTTTTTTTTTTCTGGAACTGACCGCACTGCTGTGAACTATGCCGTTGAAAACCGTACAACCTATTCTCCATGCATTTTTTTTTTTTTTGATGCGGATAAAAAAACACACTGCACCGCAAGTGGTGTGAACTGGCCCTAAGTGTGCTCCTAGGGAGTGCTTTCTAACTGCAGGGGAGGTGCTTAACTGGAGGAACTGCTTAGCAGAAACACAAGATCTCCATCTTGCCCTTTGACAGACTGCTGTTCTTCCTCTCTTGTGAACGATCGGCGGGTCCCAGTGGACATCACGTCCACCGGAGCCGCTGATTGGCTACAGCGGAGCCCAGGTTGCTGGTGGTGCGTGATCCAGACCCTGCGCACGAAGTCACGTACAGGTACACGATTTGGCGCAGGAGCGCCGCCCTGCCGCAGTACATCTGCGTTGGGTGCTCCATAAGTGGCAATGTACAGGGAGGAGTGAGACTCTTCTTATATGCTTTCATATCTATCGTATCTATGTATAGTACACTCTTCAAATTTGCTTTAAAATGCATGGTTTTCCCTTTTATGAACAAGAAAGTAATGGCGTTATGCTGTTGGGCCGGTATAATAATGCTATGGGGCTGGTATGAAATTTTTTCCAGGGCTGAATTTTATTCCCAGTCCGGCCCTGGGTTTTGCCACAGGAACAGCCTTATGGGTGGAGGGAGAGGTGTCTCCCCCCCCTCCCTCCTGCCGCTTCCCGGTCATTTTTCCCGCTTACTGGACCCGCCGGTAGCGGGGAAAGCGATTTGGTCTGCTCTCCCGTCAGGCAGGAAGTTCAGTGAGGGCAAGATGGCCCCACTCCACTCTATGGCCTTGGAGGACCAGAGCAATGTCATGCGTCGCTTCCTAGCAACGGATTTAAAGAGCCCATTTTCTTTGACCCCAGATCTCAGATTAAAGAGTTTCTGTCATGCTTATTTCGATCACAAGGGATGTTTACATTCCTTTTAATAGGAATAAAAGTGATCAAATTTTTTTTTTTTAAAAACTGTAAAAATAAAAGATAAAATAAATAGGAAAAAAAATAAATAAAGCGCCCCGTCCCCGTTAGCTTGCGCGCAAAAGCGAATGCATATGCAAGTCGTACCCACATATGTAAACTGTGTTCAAACCACACACGTGAGGTATCAACGCGATCGTTAGAGCGAGAGCAATAGTTTGAGCCCTAGACCTCCTCTGTAACTGTAAACTGGTAACCTGCATAAATGTTTAAAATGTCGCCTATGGGAATTTTTAGGTACCAATGTTTGTCGCCATTCCAAGAGCGTGCGCAATTTTGAAGCTTGACATGTTGGGTATCTATTTACTCGGCGTAACATTATCTTTCACATTATAAAAAAAAATTGGGCTGACTTTACTGTTTTCTAATTTTTTAATTTAAAAAAGTGAATTTTTTCCCAAAAAGTTGCGTTTGTAAGACCGCTGCGCAAATACGGTGTGCTAAAAAATTATTGCAACCATCTCCATTTTATTCTCTAGGGTCTCTGCTAAAAAGAAATATATATTCTTTGTGGGGTTTTATGTCATTTTCTAGCCAAAAAATCCCTAAACTGATGTTAAATTGTAAGCAACAAGTGTCAGAAAAATGGCCGGATTAGACCAAAATAAATTTTGAACTTAGGGAGGGGGTAGAATTGTAATATTTTCATCTATACATTCCAAACTCATTCTATAAATGACCGTCTTCCTGAGGAATAATGTCTGTGAAATGAAAATTTGATTTTAATAAGAATAAAGCACATTGTGTGAGGGCAAATCGCTGTATGGAAGTTAGCTGCCCAGCTAGGAAAGCATACCCCGCCCACCAGCCAACCGGAAGCATTTTTGGAGCACAGACCCCGCCCACCAGCCAGTAAACAGTCTAGTATGGTCTTTGAAAACGGCTTGCTCCCAATATGCATCTCCTGATTTACAAACGGTGATTTGCCTTATTTTTTTGTATCTTATAATCAACTTTTTATTTCACAGACATTATTCCTCGATAGATACAATCAGTTTGGGACGTATAGAGGAAAAAAAAAAAAAAATGGTACCCTCTCCCTAAGTTGACCATGTTTAATATCATAGGGTATAAATAGTGCTGAAAACCTTGTTTTTATTTGTGTTCTGTGTTAGGCAGAGCATAAAAAAAATATGGAACGCATTCACAACAAGTTTTTTTCTTACACCAAATCAATTCTACAAAAACCAGGAAAAGACAGTCCAGCCCCCCTAGATGGTGTAAAGCAAAGTACGCTGAATCTTCTGCCCGTGTGAGGACGACCCAGTGGACAGGGTCAGAGGACAAAGAATAAAAAATGGCCCCCTTTGGATTGTAAGCTCTACGAGCAGGGCCCTCCTCTTCCTTCTTTATTGAATTGTATTTTTAGTGCATTTTTCTCCCCTCTTTTTTCTTAGGGTCAATTCACACCACATGCGGTGCAGTGCGTTTTTTCTCTGCATCAAAAACGCATGGATAGTAGGTTATATGGTTTTCAATGGCATAGTTCACACCAGTGCAGGCAGCATTCCAGCGCGTTCCAGTTCCAGAAAAAAAAAAAAAAAGAAAGTAAAACGTGCTGCATTTTTCCTGCACCGAACTGCACTGGAACGCTGTAAAACATATAAAAATCACACCGGAATGCACCTAAACGCACCAAAAATGCACTGGAACACACATCCTTATTTTACGGTGAAGAAAAAAGGCAGGGAAAAAGTGCACCGGAACGTGCCAAAAAGGTATCAAAAACGCACTGGAATGCATCAAAAACACGTGAAAACGCGCATGCAAAAAAGTCTCCTGAAAGGCACCCGGACTGCTTTTCAATGGTGTGAACTGGCCCTTAACCCTAAATAAGGACATGTGCATTCCAGTGCATTTTTGGTGCGTTTTTCAGCGTTCCAGTGCAGAAAAAATGCAGCACGTTCTACTCTTTTTTTTTTTTTTTTTTTCTGGAACTGACCGCACTGCTGTGAACTATGCCGTTGAAAACCGTACAACCTATTCTCCATGCATTTTTTTTTTTTTTTTGATGCGGATAAAAAAACACACTGCACCGCAAGTGGTGTGAACTGGCCCTAAGTGTGCTCCTAGGGAGTGCTTTCTAACTGCAGGGGAGGTGCTTAACTGGAGGAACTGCTTAGCAGAAACACAAGATCTCCATCTTGCCCTTTGACAGACCGCTGTTCTTCCTCTCTTGTGAACGATCGGCGGGTCCCAGTGGACATCACGTCCACCGGAGCCGCTGATTGGCTACAGCGGGAGCCCAGGTTGCTGGTGGTGCGTGATCCAGACCCTGCGCACGAAGTCACGTACAGGTACGCGATTTGGCGCAGGAGCGCCGCCCTGCCGCAGTACATCTGCGTTGGGTGCTCCATAAGTGGTAATGTACACTGAGGAGTGAGACTCTTCTTATATGCTTTCATATCTATCGTATCTATGTATAGTACACTCTTCAAATTTGCTTTAAAATGCATGGTTTTCCCTTTTATGAACAAGAAAGTAATGGCGTTATGCTGTTGGGCCGGTATAATAATGCTATGGGGCTGGTATGAAATTTTTTCCAGGGCTGAATTTTATTCCCAGTCCGGCCCTGGGTTTTGCCACAGGAACAGCCTTATGGGTGGAGGGAGAGGTGTCCCCCCCCCCTCCCTCCTGCCGCTTCCCGGTCATTTTTCCCGCTTACTGGACCCGCCGGTAGCGGGGAAAGCGATTTGGTCTGCTCTCCCGTCAGGCAGGAAGTTCAGTGAGGGCAAGATGGCCCCACTCCACTCTATGGCCTTGGAGGACCAGAGCAATGTCATGCGTCGCTTCCTAGCAACGGATTTAAAGAGCCCATTTTCTTTGACCCCAGATCTCAGATTAAAGAGTTTCTGTCATGCTTATTTCGATCACAAGGGATGTTTACATTCCTTTTAATAGGAATAAAAGTGATCAAATTTTTTTTTTTTAAAAAACTGTAAAAATAAAAGATAAAATAAATAGGAAAAAAAATAAATAAAGCGCCCCGTCCCCGTTAGCTTGCGCGCAAAAGCGAATGCATATGCAAGTCGTACCCACATATGTAAACTGTGTTCAAACCACACACATGAGGTATCAACGCGATCGTTAGAGCGAGAGCAATAGTTTGAGCCCTAGACCTCCTCTGTAACTGTAAACTGGTAACCTGCATAAATGTTTAAAATGTCGCCTATGGGGATTTTTAGGTACCAATGTTTGTCGCCATTCCAAGAGCGTGCGCAATTTTGAAGCTTGACATGTTGGGTATCTATTTACTCGGCGTAACATTATCTTTCACATTATAAAAAAAAATTGGGCTGACTTTACTGTTTTCTAATTTTTTAATTTAAAAAAGTGAATTTTTTCCCAAAAAGTTGCGTTTGTAAGACCGCTGCGCAAATACGGTGTGCTAAAAAATTATTGCAACCATCTCCATTTTATTCTCTAGGGTCTCTGCTAAAAAGAAATATATATTCTTTGTGGGGTTTTATGTCATTTTCTAGCCAAAAAATCCCTAAACTGATGTTAAATTGTAAGCAACAAGTGTCAGAAAAATGGCCGGATTAGACCAAAATAAATTTTGAACTTAGGGAGGGGGTAGAATTGTAATATTTTCATCTATACATTCCAAACTCATTCTATAAATGACCGTCTTCCTGAGGAATAATGTCTGTGAAATGAAAATTTGATTTTAATAAGAATAAAGCACATTGTGTGAGGGCAAATCGCTGTATGGAAGTTAGCTGCCCAGCTAGGAAAGCATACCCCGCCCACCAGCCAACCGGAAGCATTTTTGGAGCACAGACCCCGCCCACCAGCCAGTAAACAGTCTAGTATGGTCTTTGAAAACGGCTTGCTCCCAATATGCATCTCCTGATTTACAAACGGTGATTTGCCTTATTTTTTTGTATCTTATAATCAACTTTTTATTTCACAGACATTATTCCTCGATAGATACAATCAGTTTGGGACGTATAGAGGAAAAAAAAAAAATGGTACCCTCTCCCTAAGTTGACCATGTTTAATATCATAGGGTATAAATAGTGCTGAAAACCTTGTTTTTATTTGTGTTCTGTGTTAGGCAGAGCATAAAAAAAATATGGAACGCATTCACAACAAGTTTTTTTCTTACACCAAATCAATTCTACAAAAACCAGGAAAAGACAGTCCAGCCCCCCTAGATGGTGTAAAGCAAAGTACGCTGAATCTTCTGCCCGTGTGAGGACGACCCAGTGGACAGGGTCAGAGGACAAAGAATAAAAAATGGCCCCCTTTGGATTGTAAGCTCTACGAGCAGGGCCCTCCTCTTCCTTCTTTATTGAATTGTATTTTTAGTGCATTTTTCTCCCCTCTTTTTTCTTAGGGTCAATTCACAACACATGCGGTACAGTGCGTTTTTTCTCTGCATCAAAAACGCATGGATAGTAGGTTATATGGTTTTCAATGGCATAGTTCACACCAGTGCAGGCAGCATTCCAGCGCGTTCCAGTTCCAGAAAAAAAAAAAAAAGAAAGTAAAACGTGCTGCATTTTTCCTGCACCGAACTGCACTGGAACGCTGTAAAACATATAAAAATCACACCGGAATGCACCTAAACGCACCAAAAATGCACTGGAACACACATCCTTATTTTACGGTGAAGAAAAAAGGCAGGGAAAAAGTGCACCGGAACGTGCCAAAAAGGTATTAAAAACGCACTGGAATGCATCAAAAACACGTGAAAACGCGCATGCAAAAAAGTCTCCTGAAAGGCACCCGGACTGCTTTTCAATGGTGTGAACTGGCCCTTAACCCTAAATAAGGACATGTGCATTCCAGTGCATTTTTGGTGCGTTTTTCAGCGTTCCAGTGCAGAAAAAATGCAGCACGTTCTACTCTTTTTTTTTTTTTCTGGAACTGACCGCACTGCTGTGAACTATGCCGTTGAAAACCGTACAACCTATTCTCCATGCATTTTTTTTTTTTTTGATGCGGATAAAAAAACACACTGCACCGCAAGTGGTGTGAACTGGCCCCAAGTGTGCTCCTAGGGAGTGCTTTCTAACTGCAGGGGAGGTGCTTAACTGGAGGAACTGCTTAGCAGAAACACAAGATCTCCATCTTGCCCTTTGACAGACCGCTGTTCTTCCTCTCTTGTGAACGATCGGCGGGTTCCAGTGGACATCACGTCCACCGGAGCCGCTGATTGGCTACAGCGGGAGCCCAGGTTGCTGGTGGTGCGTGATCCAGACCCTGCGCACGAAGTCATGTACAGGTACACGATTTGGCGCAGGAGCGCCGCCCTGCCGCAGTACATCTGCGTTGGGTGCTCCATAAGTGGTAATGTACAGGGAGGAGTGAGACTCTTCTTATATGCTTTCATATCTATCGTATCTATGTATAGTACACTCTTCAAATTTGCTTTAAAATGCATGGTTTTCCCTTTTATGAACAAGAAAGTAATGGCGTTATGCTGTTGGGCCGGTATAATAATGCTATGGGGCTGGTATGAAATTTTTTCCAGGGCTGAATTTTATTCCCAGTCCGGCCCTGGGTTTTGCCACAGGAACAGCCTTATGGGTGGAGGGAGAGGTGTCTCCCCCCCCCTCCCTCCTGCCGCTTCCCGGTCATTTTTCCCGCTTACTGGACCCGCCGGTAGCGGGGAAAGCGATTTGGTCTGCTCTCCCGTCAGGCAGGAAGTTCAGTGAGGGCAAGATGGCCCCACTCCACTCTATGGCCTTGGAGGACCAGAGCAATGTCATGCGTCGCTTCCTAGCAACGGATTTAAAGAGCCCATTTTCTTTGACCCCAGATCTCAGATTAAAGAGTTTCTGTCATGCTTATTTCGATCACAAGGGATGTTTACATTCCTTTTAATAGGAATAAAAGTGATCAAATTTTTTTTTTTTAAAAACTGTAAAAATAAAAGATAAAATAAATAGGAAAAAAAATAAATAAAGCGCCCCGTCCCCGTTAGCTTGCGCGCAAAAGCGAATGCATATGCAAGTCGTACCCACATATGTAAACTGTGTTCAAACCACACACGTGAGGTATCAACGCGATCGTTAGAGCGAGAGCAATAGTTTGAGCCCTAGACCTCCTCTGTAACTGTAAACTGGTAACCTGCATAAATGTTTAAAATGTCGCCTATGGGGATTTTTAGGTACCAATGTTTGTCGCCATTCCAAGAGCGTGCGCAATTTTGAAGCTTGACATGTTGGGTATCTATTTACTCGGCGTAACATTATCTTTCACATTATAAAAAAAAATTGGGCTGACTTTACTGTTTTCTAATTTTTTAATTTAAAAAAGTGAATTTTTTCCCAAAAAGTTGCGTTTGTAAGACCGCTGCGCAAATACGGTGTGCTAAAAAATTATTGCAACCATCTCCATTTTATTCTCTAGGGTCTCTGCTAAAAAGAAATATATATTCTTTGGGGGGTTTTAAGTCATTTTCTAGCCAAAAAATCCCTAAACTGATGTTAAATTGTAAGCAACAAGTGTCAGAAAAATGGCCGGATTAGACCAAAATAAATTTTGAACTTAGGGAGGGGGTAGAATTGTAATATTTTCATCTATACATTCCAAACTCATTCTATAAATGACCGTCTTCCTGAGGAATAATGTCTGTGAAATGAAAATTTGATTTCAATAAGAATAAAGCACATTGTGTGAGGGCAAATCGCTGTATGGAAGTTAGCTGCCCAGCTAGGAAAGCATACCCCGCCCACCAGCCAACCGGAAGCATTTTTGGAGCACAGACCCCGCCCACCAGCCAGTAAACAGTCTAGTATGGTCTTTGAAAACGGCTTGCTCCCAATATGCATCTCCTGATTTACAAACGGTGATTTGCCTTATTTTTTTGTATCTTATAATCAACTTTTTATTTCACAGACATTATTCCTCGATAGATACAATCAGTTTGGGACGTATAGAGGAAAAAAAAAAAATGGTACCCTCTCCCTAAGTTGACCATGTTTAATATCATAGGGTATAAATAGTGCTGAAAACCTTGTTTTTATTTGTGTTCTGTGTTAGGCAGAGCATAAATAAAATATGGAACGCATTCACAACAAGTTTTTTTCTTACACCAAATCAATTCTACAAAAACCAGGAAAAGACAGTCCAGCCCCCCTAGATGGTGTAAAGCAAAGTACGCTGAATCTTCTGCCCGTGTGAGGACGACCCAGTGGACAGGGTCAGAGGACAAAGAATAAAAAATGGCCCCCTTTGGATTGTAAGCTCTACCAGCAGGGCCCTCCTCTTCCTTCTTTATTGAATTGTATTTTTAGTGCATTTTTCTCCCCTCTTTTTTCTTAGGGTCAATTCACAACACATGCGGTACAGTGCGTTTTTTCTCTGCATCAAAAACGCATGGATAGTAGGTTATATGGTTTTCAATGGCATAGTTCACACCAGTGCAGGCAGCATTCCAGCGCGTTCCAGTTCCAGAAAAAAAAAAAAAAGAAAGTAAAACGTGCTGCATTTTTCCTGCACCGAACTGCACTGGAACGCTGTAAAACATATAAAAATCACACCGGAATGCACCTAAACGCACCAAAAATGCACTGGAACACACATCCTTATTTTACGGTGAAGAAAAAAGGCAGGGAAAAAGTGCACCGGAACGTGCCAAAAAGGTATTAAAAACGCACTGGAATGCATCAAAAACACGTGAAAACGCGCATGCAAAAAAGTCTCCTGAAAGGCACCCGGACTGCTTTTCAATGGTGTGAACTGGCCCTTAACCCTAAATAAGGACATGTGCATTCCAGTGCATTTTTGGTGCGTTTTTCAGCGTTCCAGTGCAGAAAAAATGCAGCACGTTCTACTCTTTTTTTTTTTTTCTGGAACTGACCGCACTGCTGTGAACTATGCCGTTGAAAACCGTACAACCTATTCTCCATGCATTTTTTTTTTTTTTGATGCGGATAAAAAAACACACTGCACCGCAAGTGGTGTGAACTGGCCCTAAGTGTGCTCCTAGGGAGTGCTTTCTAACTGCAGGGGAGGTGCTTAACTGGAGGAACTGCTTAGCAGAAACACAAGATCTCCATCTTGCCCTTTGACAGACCGCTGTTCTTCCTCTCTTGTGAACGATCGGCGGGTTCCAGTGGACATCACGTCCACCGGAGCCGCTGATTGGCTACAGCGGGAGCCCAGGTTGCTGGTGGTGCGTGATCCAGACCCTGCGCACGAAGTCATGTACAGGTACACGATTTGGCGCAGGAGCGCCGCCCTGCCGCAGTACATCTGCGTTGGGTGCTCCATAAGTGGTAATGTACAGGGAGGAGTGAGACTCTTCTTATATGCTTTCATATCTATCGTATCTATGTATAGTACACTCTTCAAATTTGCTTTAAAATGCATGGTTTTCCCTTTTATGAACAAGAAAGTAATGGCGTTATGCTGTTGGGCCGGTATAATAATGCTATGGGGCTGGTATGAAATTTTTTCCAGGGCTGAATTTTATTCCCAGTCCGGCCCTGGGTTTTGCCACAGGAACAGCCTTATGGGTGGAGGGAGAGGTGTCTCCCCCCCCCTCCCTCCTGCCGCTTCCCGGTCATTTTTCCCGCTTACTGGACCCGCCGGTAGCGGGGAAAGCGATTTGGTCTGCTCTCCCGTCAGGCAGGAAGTTCAGTGAGGGCAAGATGGCCCCACTCCACTCTATGGCCTTGGAGGACCAGAGCAATGTCATGCGTCGCTTCCTAGCAACGGATTTAAAGAGCCCATTTTCTTTGACCCCAGATCTCAGATTAAAGAGTTTCTGTCATGCTTATTTCGATCACAAGGGATGTTTACATTCCTTTTAATAGGAATAAAAGTGATCAAATTTTTTTTTTTTAAAAACTGTAAAAATAAAAGATAAAATAAATAGGAAAAAAAATAAATAAAGCGCCCCGTCCCCGTTAGCTTGCGCGCAAAAGCGAATGCATATGCAAGTCGTACCCACATATGTAAACTGTGTTCAAACCACACACGTGAGGTATCAACGCGATCGTTAGAGCGAGAGCAATAGTTTGAGCCCTAGACCTCCTCTGTAACTGTAAACTGGTAACCTGCATAAATGTTTAAAATGTCGCCTATGGGGATTTTTAGGTACCAATGTTTGTCGCCATTCCAAGAGCGTGCGCAATTTTGAAGCTTGACATGTTGGGTATCTATTTACTCGGCGTAACATTATCTTTCACATTATAAAAAAAAATTGGGCTGACTTTACTGTTTTCTAATTTTTTAATTTAAAAAAGTGAATTTTTTCCCAAAAAGTTGCGTTTGTAAGACCGCTGCGCAAATACGGTGTGCTAAAAAATTATTGCAACCATCTCCATTTTATTCTCTAGGGTCTCTGCTAAAAAGAAATATATATTCTTTGGGGGGTTTTAAGTCATTTTCTAGCCAAAAAATCCCTAAACTGATGTTAAATTGTAAGCAACAAGTGTCAGAAAAATGGCCGGATTAGACCAAAATAAATTTTGAACTTAGGGAGGGGGTAGAATTGTAATATTTTCATCTATACATTCCAAACTCATTCTATAAATGACCGTCTTCCTGAGGAATAATGTCTGTGAAATGAAAATTTGATTTCAATAAGAATAAAGCACATTGTGTGAGGGCAAATCGCTGTATGGAAGTTAGCTGCCCAGCTAGGAAAGCATACCCCGCCCACCAGCCAACCGGAAGCATTTTTGGAGCACAGACCCCGCCCACCAGCCAGTAAACAGTCTAGTATGGTCTTTGAAAACGGCTTGCTCCCAATATGCATCTCCTGATTTACAAACGGTGATTTGCCTTATTTTTTTGTATCTTATAATCAACTTTTTATTTCACAGACATTATTCCTCGATAGATACAATCAGTTTGGGACGTATAGAGGAAAAAAAAAAAATGGTACCCTCTCCCTAAGTTGACCATGTTTAATATCATAGGGTATAAATAGTGCTGAAAACCTTGTTTTTATTTGTGTTCTGTGTTAGGCAGAGCATAAAAAAAATATGGAACGCATTCACAACAAGTTTTTTTCTTACACCAAATCAATTCTACAAAAACCAGGAAAAGACAGTCCAGCCCCCCTAGATGGTGTAAAGCAAAGTACGCTGAATCTTCTGCCCGTGTGAGGACGACCCAGTGGACAGGGTCAGAGGACAAAGAATAAAAAATGGCCCCCTTTGGATTGTAAGCTCTACCAGCAGGGCCCTCCTCTTCCTTCTTTATTGAATTGTATTTTTAGTGCATTTTTCTCCCCTCTTTTTTCTTAGGGTCAATTCACAACACATGCGGTACAGTGCGTTTTTTCTCTGCATCAAAAACGCATGGATAGTAGGTTATATGGTTTTCAATGGCATAGTTCACACCAGTGCAGGCAGCATTCCAGCGCGTTCCAGTTCCAGAAAAAAAAAAAAAAGAAAGTAAAACGTGCTGCATTTTTCCTGCACCGAACTGCACTGGAACGCTGTAAAACATATAAAAATCACACCGGAATGCACCTAAACGCACCAAAAATGCACTGGAACACACATCCTTATTTAAGGTGAAGAAAAAAGGCAGGGAAAAAGTGCACCGGAACGTGCCAAAAAGGTATCAAAAACGCACTGGAATGCATCAAAAACATGTGAAAACGCGCATGCAAAAAAGTCTCCTGAAAGGCACCCGGACTGCTTTTCAATGGTGTGAACTGGCCCTTAACCCTAAATAAGGACATGTGCATTCCAGTGCATTTTTGGTGCGTTTTTCAGCGTTCCAGTACAGAAAAAATGCAGCACGTTCTACTCTTTTTTTTTTTTTTTCTGGAACTGACCGCACTGCTGTGAACTATGCCGTTGAAAACCGTACAACCTATTCTCCATGCATTTTTTTTTTTTTTTGATGCGGATAAAAAAACACACTGCACCGCAAGTGGTGTGAACTGGCCCTAAGTGTGCTCCTAGGGAGTGCTTTCTAACTGCAGGGGAGGTGCTTAACTGGAGGAACTGCTTAGCAGAAACACAAGATCTCCATCTTGCCCTTTGACAGACCGCTGTTCTTCCTCTCTTGTGAACGATCGGCGGGTCCCAGTGGACATCACGTCCACCGGAGCCGCTGATTGGCTACAGCGGGAGCCCAGGTTGCTGGTGGTGCGTGATCCAGACCCTGCGCACGAAGTCACGTACAGGTACACGATTTGGCGCAGGAGCGCCGCCCTGCCGCAGTACATCTGCGTTGGGTGCTCCATAAGTGGTAATGTACAGGGAGGAGTGAGACTCTTCTTATATGCTTTCATATCTATCGTATCTATGTATAGTACACTCTTCAAATTTGCTTTAAAATGCATGGTTTTCCCTTTTATGAACAAGAAAGTAATGGCGTTATGCTGTTGGGCCGGTATAATAATGCTATGGGGCTGGTATGAAATTTTTTCCAGGGCTGAATTTTATTCCCAGTCCGGCCCTGGGTTTTGCCACAGGAACAGCCTTATGGGTGGAGGGAGAGGTGTCTCCCCCCCTCCCTCCTGCCGCTTCCCGGTCATTTTTCCCGCTTACTGGACCCGCCGGTAGCGGGGAAAGCGATTTGGTCTGCTCTCCCGTCAGGCAGGAAGTTCAGTGAGGGCAAGATGGCCCCACTCCACTCTATGGCCTTGGAGGACCAGAGCAATGTCATGCGTCGCTTCCTAGCAACGGATTTAAAGAGCCCATTTTCTTTGAACCCAGATCTCAGATTAAAGAGTTTCTGTCATGCTTATTTCGATCACAAGGGATGTTTACATTCCTTTTAATAGGAATAAAAGTGATCAAATTTTTTTTTTTAAAAACTGTAAAAATAAAAGATAAAATAAATAGGAAAAAAAATAAATAAAGCGCCCCGTCCCCGTTAGCTTGCGCGCAAAAGCGAATGCATATGCAAGTCGTACCCACATATGTAAACTGTGTTCAAACCACACACGTGAGGTATCAACGCGATCGTTAGAGCGAGAGCAATAGTTTGAGCCCTAGACCTCCTCTGTAACTGTAAACTGGTAACCTGCATAAATGTTTAAAATGTCGCCTATGGGGATTTTTAGGTACCAATGTTTGTCGCCATTCCAAGAGCGTGCGCAATTTTGAAGCTTGACATGTTGGGTATCTATTTACTCGGCGTAACATTATCTTTCACATTATAAAAAAAAATTGGGCTGACTTTACTGTTTTCTAATTTTTTAATTTAAAAAAGTGAATTTTTCCCCAAAAAGTTGCGTTTGTAAGACCGCTGCGCAAATACGGTGTGCTAAAATATTATTGCAACCATCTCCATTTTATTCTCTAGGGTCTCTGCTAAAAAGAAATATATATTCTTTGGGGGGTTTTAAGTCATTTTCTAGCCAAAAAATCCCTAAACTGATGTTAAATTGTAAGCAACAAGTGTCAGAAAAATGGCCGGATTAGACCAAAATAAATTTTGAACTTAGGGAGGGGGTAGAATTGTAATATTTTCATCTATACATTCCAAACTCATTCTATAAATGACCGTCTTCCTGAGGAATAATGTCTGTGAAATGAAAATTTGATTTTAATAAGAATAAAGCACATTGTGTGAGGGCAAATCGCTGTATGGAAGTTAGCTGCCCAGCTAGGAAAGCATACCCCGCCCACCAGCCAACCGGAAGCATTTTTGGAGCACAGACCCCGCCCACCAGCCAGTAAACAGTCTAGTATGGTCTTTGAAAACGGCTTGCTCCCAATATGCATCTCCTGATTTACAAACGGTGATTTGCCTTATTTTTTTGTATCTTATAATCAACTTTTTATTTCACAGACATTATTCCTCGATAGATACGATCAGTTTGGGACGTATAGAGGAAAAAAAAAAAAAATGGTACCCTCTCCCTAAGTTGACCATGTTTAATATCATAGGGTATAAATAGTGCTGAAAACCTTGTTTTTATTTGTGTTCTGTGTTAGGCAGAGCATAAAAAAAATATGGAACGCATTCACAACAAGTTTTTTTCTTACACCAAATCAATTCTACAAAAAACAGGAAAAGACAGTCCAGCCCCCCTAGATGGTGTAAAGCAAAGTACGCTGAATCTTCTGCCCGTGTGAGGACGACCCAGTGGACAGGGTCAGAGGACAAAGAATAAAAAATGGCCCCCTTTGGATTGTAAGCTCTACCAGCAGGGCCCTCCTCTTCCTTCTTTATTGAATTGTATTTTTAGTGCATTTTTCTCCCCTCTTTTTTCTTAGGGTCAATTCACACCACATGCGGTGCAGTGCGTTTTTTCTCTGCATCAAAAACGCATGGATAGTAGGTTATATGGTTTTCAATGGCATAGTTCACACCAGTGCAGGCAGCATTCCAGCGCGTTCCAGTTCCAGAAAAAAAAAAAAAAGAAAGTAAAACGTGCTGCATTTTTCCTGCACCGAACTGCACTGGAACGCTGTAAAACATATAAAAATCACACCGGAATGCACCTAAACGCACCAAAAATGCACTGGAACACACATCCTTATTTTACGGTGAAGAAAAAAGGCAGGGAAAAAGTGCACCGGAACGTGCCAAAAAGGTATCAAAAACGCACTGGAATGCATCAAAAACACGTGAAAACGCGCATGCAAAAAAGTCTCCTGAAAGGCACCCGGACTGCTTTTCAATGGTGTGAACTGGCCCTTAACCCTAAATAAGGACATGTGCATTCCAGTGCATTTTTGGTGCGTTTTTCAGCGTTCCAGTACAGAAAAAATGCAGCACGTTCTACTCTTTTTTTTTTTTTTTTCTGGAACTGACCGCACTGCTGTGAACTATGCCGTTGAAAACCGTACAACCTATTCTCCATGCATTTTTTTTTTTTTTGATGCGGATAAAAAAACACACTGCACCGCAAGTGGTGTGAACTGGCCCTAAGTGTGCTCCTAGGGAGTGCTTTCTAACTGCAGGGGAGGTGCTTAACTGGAGGAACTGCTTAGCAGAAACACAAGATCTCCATCTTGCCCTTTGACAGACCGCTGTTCTTCCTCTCTTGTGAACGATCGGCGGGTCCCAGTGGACATCACGTCCACCGGAGCCGCTGATTGGCTACAGCGGGAGCCCAGGTTGCTGGTGGTGCGTGATCCAGACCCTGCGCACGAAGTCACGTACAGGTACACGATTTGGCGCAGGAGCGCCGCCCTGCCGCAGTACATCTGCGTTGGGTGCTCCATAAGTGGTAATGTACACTGAGGAGTGAGACTCTTCTTATATGCTTTCATATCTATCGTATCTATGTATAGTACACTCTTCAAATTTGCTTTAAAATGCATGGTTTTCCCTTTTATGAACAAGAAAGTAATGGCGTTATGCTGTTGGGCCGGTATAATAATGCTATGGGGCTGGTATGAAATTTTTTCCAGGGCTGAATTTTATTCCCAGTCCGGCCCTGGGTTTTGCCACAGGAACAGCCTTATGGGTGGAGGGAGAGGTGTCTCCCCCCCTCCCTCCTGCCGCTTCCCGGTCATTTTTCCCGCTTACTGGACCCGCCGGTAGCGGGGAAAGCGATTTGGTCTGCTCTCCCGTCAGGCAGGAAGTTCAGTGAGGGCAAGATGGCCCCACTCCACTCTATGGCCTTGGAGGACCAGAGCAATGTCATGCGTCGCTTCCTAGCAACGGATTTAAAGAGCCCATTTTCTTTGACCCCAGATCTCAGATTAAAGAGTTTCTGTCATGCTTATTTCGATCACAAGGGATGTTTACATTCCTTTTAATAGGAATAAAAGTGATCAAATTTTTTTTTTTTTAAAAACTGTAAAAATAAAAGATAAAATAAATAGGAAAAAAAATAAATAAAGCGCCCCGTTAGCTTGCGCGCAAAAGCGAATGCATATGCAAGTCGTACCCACATATGTAAACTGTGTTCAAACCACACACGTGAGGTATCAACGCGATCGTTAGAGCGAGAGCAATAGTTTGAGCCCTAGACCTCCTCTGTAACTGTAAACTGGTAACCTGCATAAATGTTTGAAATGTCGCCTATGGGGATTTTTAGGTACCAATGTTTGTCGCCATTCCAAGAGCGTGCGCAATTTTGAAGCTTGACATGTTGGGTATCTATTTACTCGGCGTAACATTATCTTTCACATTATAAAAAAAAATTGGGCTGACTTTACTGTTTTCTAATTTTTTAATTTAAAAAAGTGAATTTTTTCCCAAAAAGTTGCGTTTGTAAGACCGCTGCGCAAATACGGTGTGCTAAAAAATTATTGCAACCATCTCCATTTTATTCTCTAGGGTCTCTGCTAAAAAGAAATATATATTCTTTGGGGGGTTTTAAGTCATTTTCTAGCCAAAAAATCCCTAAACTGATGTTAAATTGTAAGCAACAAGTGTCAGAAAAATGGCCGGATTAGACCAAAATAAATTTTGAACTTAGGGAGGGGGTAGAATTGTAATATTTTCATCTATACATTCCAAACTCATTCTATAAATGACCGTCTTCCTGAGGAATAATGTCTGTGAAATGAAAATTTGATTTTAATAAGAATAAAGCACATTGTGTGAGGGCAAATCGCTGTATGGAAGTTAGCTGCCCAGCTAGGAAAGCATACCCCGCCCACCAGCCAACCGGAAGCATTTTTGGAGCACAGACCCCGCCCACCAGCCAGTAAACAGTCTAGTATGGTCTTTGAAAACGGCTTGCTCCCAATATGCATCTCCTGATTTACAAACGGTGATTTGCCTTATTTTTTTGTATCTTATAATCAACTTTTTATTTCACAGATATTATTCCTCGATAGATACAATCAGTTTGGGACGTATAGAGGAAAAAAAAAAAAAAATGGTACCCTCTCCCTAAGTTGACCATGTTTAATATCATAGGGTATAAATAGTGCTGAAAACCTTGTTTTTATTTGTGTTCTGTGTTAGGCAGAGCATAAAAAAAATATGGAACGCATTCACAACAAGTTTTTTTCTTACACCAAAGCAATTCTACAAAAACCAGGAAAAGACAGTCCAGCCCCCCTAGATGGTGTAAAGCAAAGTACGCTGAATCTTCTGCCCGTGTGAGGACGACCCAGTGGACAGGGTCAGAGGACAAAGAATAAAAAATGGCCCCCTTTGGATTGTAAGCTCTACGAGCAGGGCCCTCCTCTTCCTTCTTTATTGAATTGTATTTTTAGTGCATTTTTCTCCCCTCTTTTTTCTTAGGGTCAATTCACACCACATGCGGTACAGTGCGTTTTTTCTCTGCATCAAAAACGCATGGATAGTAGGTTATATGGTTTTCAATGGCATAGTTCACACCAGTGCAGGCAGCATTCCAGCGCGTTCCAGTTCCAGAAAAAAAAAAAAAAGAAAGTAAAACGTGCTGCATTTTTCCTGCACCGAACTGCACTGGAACGCTGTAAAACATATAAAAATCACACCGGAATGCACCTAAACGCACCAAAAATGCACTGGAACACACATCCTTATTTTACGGTGAAGAAAAAAGGCAGGGAAAAAGTGCACCGGAACGTGCCAAAAAGGTATCAAAAACGCACTGGAATGCATCAAAAACACGTGAAAACGCGCATGCAAAAAAGTCTCCTGAAAGGCACCCGGACTGCTTTTCAATGGTGTGAACTGGCCCTTAACCCTAAATAACGACATGTGCATTCCAGTGCATTTTTGGTGCGTTTTTCAGCGTTCCAGTGCAGAAAAAATGCAGCACGTTCTACTCTTTTTTTTTTTTTCTGGAACTGACCGCACTGCTGTGAACTATGCCGTTGAAAACCGTACAACCTATTCTCCATGCATTTTTTTTTTTTTTTGATGCGGATAAAAAAACACACTGCACCGCAAGTGGTGTGAACTGGCCCTAAGTGTGCTCCTAGGGAGTGCTTTCTAACTGCAGGGGAGGTGCTTAACTGGAGGAACTGCTTAGCAGAAACACAAGATCTCCATCTTGCCCTTTGACAGACCGCTGTTCTTCCTCTCTTGTGAACGATCGGCGGGTCCCAGTGGACATCACGTCCACCGGAGCCGCTGATTGGCTACAGCGGGAGCCCAGGTTGCTGGTGGTGCGTGATCCAGACCCTGCGCACGAAGTCACGTACAGGTACACGATTTGGCGCAGGAGCGCCGCCCTGCCGCAGTACATCTGCGTTGGGTGCTCCATAAGTGGTAATGTACACTGAGGAGTGAGACTCTTCTTATATGCTTTCATATCTATCGTATCTATGTATAGTACACTCTTCAAATTTGCTTTAAAATGCATGGTTTTCCCTTTTATGAACAAGAAAGTAATGGCGTTATGCTGTTGGGCCGGTATAATAATGCTATGGGGCTGGTATGAAATTTTTTCCAGGGCTGAATTTTATTCCCAGTCCGGCCCTGGGTTTTGCCACAGGAACAGCCTTATGGGTGGAGGGAGAGGTGTCCCCCCCCCCTCCCTCCTGCCGCTTCCCGGTCATTTTTCCCGCTTACTGGACCCGCCGGTAGCGGGGAAAGCGATTTGGTCTGCTCTCCCGTCAGGCAGGAAGTTCAGTGAGGGCAAGATGGCCCCACTCCACTCTATGGCCTTGGAGGACCAGAGCAATGTCATGCGTCGCTTCCTAGCAACGGATTTAAAGAGCCCATTTTCTTTGACCCCAGATCTCAGATTAAAGAGTTTCTGTCATGCTTATTTCGATCACAAGGGATGTTTACATTCCTTTTAATAGGAATAAAAGTGATCAAATTTTTTTTTTTTAAAAAACTGTAAAAATAAAAGATAAAATAAATAGGAAAAAAAATAAATAAAGCGCCCCGTCCCCGTTAGCTTGCGCGCAAAAGCGAATGCATATGCAAGTCGTACCCACATATGTAAACTGTGTTCAAACCACACACGTGAGGTATCAACGCGATCGTTAGAGCGAGAGCAATAGTTTGAGCCCTAGACCTCCTCTGTAACTGTAAACTGGTAACCTGCATAAATGTTTAAAATGTCGCCTATGGGAATTTTTAGGTACCAATGTTTGTCGCCATTCCAAGAGCGTGCGCAATTTTGAAGCTTGACATGTTGGGTATCTATTTACTCGGCGTAACATTATCTTTCACATTATAAAAAAAAATTGGGCTGACTTTACTGTTTTCTAATTTTTTAATTTAAAAAAGTGAATTTTTTCCCAAAAAGTTGCGTTTGTAAGACCGCTGCGCAAATACGGTGTGCTAAAAAATTATTGCAACCATCTCCATTTTATTCTCTAGGGTCTCTGCTAAAAAGAAATATATATTCTTTGTGGGGTTTTATGTCATTTTCTAGCCAAAAAATCCCTAAACTGATGTTAAATTGTAAGCAACAAGTGTCAGAAAAATGGCCGGATTAGACCAAAATAAATTTTGAACTTAGGGAGGGGGTAGAATTGTAATATTTTCATCTATACATTCCAAACTCATTCTATAAATGACCGTCTTCCTGAGGAATAATGTCTGTGAAATGAAAATTTGATTTTAATAAGAATAAAGCACATTGTGTGAGGGCAAATCGCTGTATGGAAGTTAGCTGCCCAGCTAGGAAAGCATACCCCGCCCACCAGCCAACCGGAAGCATTTTTGGAGCACAGACCCCGCCCACCAGCCAGTAAACAGTCTAGTATGGTCTTTGAAAACGGCTTGCTCCCAATATGCATCTCCTGATTTACAAACGGTGATTTGCCTTATTTTTTTGTATCTTATAATCAACTTTTTATTTCACAGACATCATTCCTCGATAGATACAATCAGTTTGGGACGTATAGAGGAAAAAAAAAAAAAATGGTACCCTCTCCCTAAGTTGACCATGTTTAATATCATAGGGTATAAATAGTGCTGAAAACCTTGTTTTTATTTGTGTTCTGTGTTAGGCAGAGCATAAAAAAAATATGGAACGCATTCACAACAAGTTTTTTTCTTACACCAAATCAATTCTACAAAAACCAGGAAAAGACAGTCCAGCCCCCCTAGATGGTGTAAAGCAAAGTACGCTGAATCTTCTGCCCGTGTGAGGACGACCCAGTGGACAGGGTCAGAGGACAAAGAATAAAAAATGGCCCCCTTTGGATTGTAAGCTCTACGAGCAGGGCCCTCCTCTTCCTTCTTTATTGAATTGTATTTTTAGTGCATTTTTCTCCCCTCTTTTTTCTTAGGGTCAATTCACACCACATGCGGTGCAGTGCGTTTTTTCTCTGCATCAAAAACGCATGGATAGTAGGTTATATGGTTTTCAATGGCATAGTTCACACCAGTGCAGGCAGCATTCCAGCGCGTTCCAGTTCCAGAAAAAAAAAAAAAGAAAGTAAAACGTGCTGCATTTTTCCTGCACCGAACTGCACTGGAACGCTGTAAAACATATAAAAATCACACCGGAATGCACCTAAACGCACCAAAAATGCACTGGAACACACATCCTTATTTTACGGTGAAGAAAAAAGGCAGGGAAAAAGTGCACCGGAACGTGCCAAAAAGGTATCAAAAACGCACTGGAATGCATCAAAAACACGTGAAAACGCGCATGCAAAAAAGTCTCCTGAAAGGCACCCGGACTGCTTTTCAATGGTGTGAACTGGCCCTTAACCCTAAAAAGGACATGTGCATTCCAGTGCATTTTTGGTGCGTTTTTCAGCGTTCCAGTGCAGAAAAAATGCAGCACGTTCTACTCTTTTTTTTTTTTTCTGGAACTGACCGCACTGCTGTGAACTATGCCGTTGAAAACCGTACAACCTATTCTCCATGCATTTTTTTTTTTTTTGATGCGGATAAAAAAACACACTGCACCGCAAGTGGTGTGAACTGGCCCTAAGTGTGCTCCTAGGGAGTGCTTTCTAACTGCAGGGGAGGTGCTTAACTGGAGGAACTGCTTAGCAGAAACACAAGATCTCCATCTTGCCCTTTGACAGACTGCTGTTCTTCCTCTCTTGTGAACGATCGGCGGGTCCCAGTGGACATCACGTCCACCGGAGCCGCTGATTGGCTACAGCGGAGCCCAGGTTGCTGGTGGTGCGTGATCCAGACCCTGCGCACGAAGTCACGTACAGGTACACGATTTGGCGCAGGAGCGCCGCCCTGCCGCAGTACATCTGCGTTGGGTGCTCCATAAGTGGCAATGTACAGGGAGGAGTGAGACTCTTCTTATATGCTTTCATATCTATCGTATCTATGTATAGTACACTCTTCAAATTTGCTTTAAAATGCATGGTTTTCCCTTTTATGAACAAGAAAGTAATGGCGTTATGCTGTTGGGCCGGTATAATAATGCTATGGGGCTGGTATGAAATTTTTTCCAGGGCTGAATTTTATTCCCAGTCCGGCCCTGGGTTTTGCCACAGGAACAGCCTTATGGGTGGAGGGAGAGGTGTCTCCCCCCCCTCCCTCCTGCCGCTTCCCGGTCATTTTTCCCGCTTACTGGACCCGCCGGTAGCGGGGAAAGCGATTTGGTCTGCTCTCCCGTCAGGCAGGAAGTTCAGTGAGGGCAAGATGGCCCCACTCCACTCTATGGCCTTGGAGGACCAGAGCAATGTCATGCGTCGCTTCCTAGCAACGGATTTAAAGAGCCCATTTTCTTTGACCCCAGATCTCAGATTAAAGAGTTTCTGTCATGCTTATTTCGATCACAAGGGATGTTTACATTCCTTTTAATAGGAATAAAAGTGATCAAATTTTTTTTTTTTAAAAACTGTAAAAATAAAAGATAAAATAAATAGGAAAAAAAATAAATAAAGCGCCCCGTCCCCGTTAGCTTGCGCGCAAAAGCGAATGCATATGCAAGTCGTACCCACATATGTAAACTGTGTTCAAACCACACACGTGAGGTATCAACGCGATCGTTAGAGCGAGAGCAATAGTTTGAGCCCTAGACCTCCTCTGTAACTGTAAACTGGTAACCTGCATAAATGTTTAAAATGTCGCCTATGGGAATTTTTAGGTACCAATGTTTGTCGCCATTCCAAGAGCGTGCGCAATTTTGAAGCTTGACATGTTGGGTATCTATTTACTCGGCGTAACATTATCTTTCACATTATAAAAAAAAATTGGGCTGACTTTACTGTTTTCTAATTTTTTAATTTAAAAAAGTGAATTTTTTCCCAAAAAGTTGCGTTTGTAAGACCGCTGCGCAAATACGGTGTGCTAAAAAATTATTGCAACCATCTCCATTTTATTCTCTAGGGTCTCTGCTAAAAAGAAATATATATTCTTTGTGGGGTTTTATGTCATTTTCTAGCCAAAAAATCCCTAAACTGATGTTAAATTGTAAGCAACAAGTGTCAGAAAAATGGCCGGATTAGACCAAAATAAATTTTGAACTTAGGGAGGGGGTAGAATTGTAATATTTTCATCTATACATTCCAAACTCATTCTATAAATGACCGTCTTCCTGAGGAATAATGTCTGTGAAATGAAAATTTGATTTTAATAAGAATAAAGCACATTGTGTGAGGGCAAATCGCTGTATGGAAGTTAGCTGCCCAGCTAGGAAAGCATACCCCGCCCACCAGCCAACCGGAAGCATTTTTGGAGCACAGACCCCGCCCACCAGCCAGTAAACAGTCTAGTATGGTCTTTGAAAACGGCTTGCTCCCAATATGCATCTCCTGATTTACAAACGGTGATTTGCCTTATTTTTTTGTATCTTATAATCAACTTTTTATTTCACAGACATTATTCCTCGATAGATACAATCAGTTTGGGACGTATAGAGGAAAAAAAAAAAAAAATGGTACCCTCTCCCTAAGTTGACCATGTTTAATATCATAGGGTATAAATAGTGCTGAAAACCTTGTTTTTATTTGTGTTCTGTGTTAGGCAGAGCATAAAAAAAATATGGAACGCATTCACAACAAGTTTTTTTCTTACACCAAATCAATTCTACAAAAACCAGGAAAAGACAGTCCAGCCCCCCTAGATGGTGTAAAGCAAAGTACGCTGAATCTTCTGCCCGTGTGAGGACGACCCAGTGGACAGGGTCAGAGGACAAAGAATAAAAAATGGCCCCCTTTGGATTGTAAGCTCTACGAGCAGGGCCCTCCTCTTCCTTCTTTATTGAATTGTATTTTTAGTGCATTTTTCTCCCCTCTTTTTTCTTAGGGTCAATTCACACCACATGCGGTGCAGTGCGTTTTTTCTCTGCATCAAAAACGCATGGATAGTAGGTTATATGGTTTTCAATGGCATAGTTCACACCAGTGCAGGCAGCATTCCAGCGCGTTCCAGTTCCAGAAAAAAAAAAAAAAAGAAAGTAAAACGTGCTGCATTTTTCCTGCACCGAACTGCACTGGAACGCTGTAAAACATATAAAAATCACACCGGAATGCACCTAAACGCACCAAAAATGCACTGGAACACACATCCTTATTTTACGGTGAAGAAAAAAGGCAGGGAAAAAGTGCACCGGAACGTGCCAAAAAGGTATCAAAAACGCACTGGAATGCATCAAAAACACGTGAAAACGCGCATGCAAAAAAGTCTCCTGAAAGGCACCCGGACTGCTTTTCAATGGTGTGAACTGGCCCTTAACCCTAAATAAGGACATGTGCATTCCAGTGCATTTTTGGTGCGTTTTTCAGCGTTCCAGTGCAGAAAAAATGCAGCACGTTCTACTCTTTTTTTTTTTTTTTTTTTCTGGAACTGACCGCACTGCTGTGAACTATGCCGTTGAAAACCGTACAACCTATTCTCCATGCATTTTTTTTTTTTTTTTGATGCGGATAAAAAAACACACTGCACCGCAAGTGGTGTGAACTGGCCCTAAGTGTGCTCCTAGGGAGTGCTTTCTAACTGCAGGGGAGGTGCTTAACTGGAGGAACTGCTTAGCAGAAACACAAGATCTCCATCTTGCCCTTTGACAGACCGCTGTTCTTCCTCTCTTGTGAACGATCGGCGGGTCCCAGTGGACATCACGTCCACCGGAGCCGCTGATTGGCTACAGCGGGAGCCCAGGTTGCTGGTGGTGCGTGATCCAGACCCTGCGCACGAAGTCACGTACAGGTACGCGATTTGGCGCAGGAGCGCCGCCCTGCCGCAGTACATCTGCGTTGGGTGCTCCATAAGTGGTAATGTACACTGAGGAGTGAGACTCTTCTTATATGCTTTCATATCTATCGTATCTATGTATAGTACACTCTTCAAATTTGCTTTAAAATGCATGGTTTTCCCTTTTATGAACAAGAAAGTAATGGCGTTATGCTGTTGGGCCGGTATAATAATGCTATGGGGCTGGTATGAAATTTTTTCCAGGGCTGAATTTTATTCCCAGTCCGGCCCTGGGTTTTGCCACAGGAACAGCCTTATGGGTGGAGGGAGAGGTGTCCCCCCCCCCTCCCTCCTGCCGCTTCCCGGTCATTTTTCCCGCTTACTGGACCCGCCGGTAGCGGGGAAAGCGATTTGGTCTGCTCTCCCGTCAGGCAGGAAGTTCAGTGAGGGCAAGATGGCCCCACTCCACTCTATGGCCTTGGAGGACCAGAGCAATGTCATGCGTCGCTTCCTAGCAACGGATTTAAAGAGCCCATTTTCTTTGACCCCAGATCTCAGATTAAAGAGTTTCTGTCATGCTTATTTCGATCACAAGGGATGTTTACATTCCTTTTAATAGGAATAAAAGTGATCAAATTTTTTTTTTTTAAAAAACTGTAAAAATAAAAGATAAAATAAATAGGAAAAAAAATAAATAAAGCGCCCCGTCCCCGTTAGCTTGCGCGCAAAAGCGAATGCATATGCAAGTCGTACCCACATATGTAAACTGTGTTCAAACCACACACATGAGGTATCAACGCGATCGTTAGAGCGAGAGCAATAGTTTGAGCCCTAGACCTCCTCTGTAACTGTAAACTGGTAACCTGCATAAATGTTTAAAATGTCGCCTATGGGGATTTTTAGGTACCAATGTTTGTCGCCATTCCAAGAGCGTGCGCAATTTTGAAGCTTGACATGTTGGGTATCTATTTACTCGGCGTAACATTATCTTTCACATTATAAAAAAAAATTGGGCTGACTTTACTGTTTTCTAATTTTTTAATTTAAAAAAGTGAATTTTTTCCCAAAAAGTTGCGTTTGTAAGACCGCTGCGCAAATACGGTGTGCTAAAAAATTATTGCAACCATCTCCATTTTATTCTCTAGGGTCTCTGCTAAAAAGAAATATATATTCTTTGTGGGGTTTTATGTCATTTTCTAGCCAAAAAATCCCTAAACTGATGTTAAATTGTAAGCAACAAGTGTCAGAAAAATGGCCGGATTAGACCAAAATAAATTTTGAACTTAGGGAGGGGGTAGAATTGTAATATTTTCATCTATACATTCCAAACTCATTCTATAAATGACCGTCTTCCTGAGGAATAATGTCTGTGAAATGAAAATTTGATTTTAATAAGAATAAAGCACATTGTGTGAGGGCAAATCGCTGTATGGAAGTTAGCTGCCCAGCTAGGAAAGCATACCCCGCCCACCAGCCAACCGGAAGCATTTTTGGAGCACAGACCCCGCCCACCAGCCAGTAAACAGTCTAGTATGGTCTTTGAAAACGGCTTGCTCCCAATATGCATCTCCTGATTTACAAACGGTGATTTGCCTTATTTTTTTGTATCTTATAATCAACTTTTTATTTCACAGACATTATTCCTCGATAGATACAATCAGTTTGGGACGTATAGAGGAAAAAAAAAAAATGGTACCCTCTCCCTAAGTTGACCATGTTTAATATCATAGGGTATAAATAGTGCTGAAAACCTTGTTTTTATTTGTGTTCTGTGTTAGGCAGAGCATAAAAAAAATATGGAACGCATTCACAACAAGTTTTTTTCTTACACCAAATCAATTCTACAAAAACCAGGAAAAGACAGTCCAGCCCCCCTAGATGGTGTAAAGCAAAGTACGCTGAATCTTCTGCCCGTGTGAGGACGACCCAGTGGACAGGGTCAGAGGACAAAGAATAAAAAATGGCCCCCTTTGGATTGTAAGCTCTACGAGCAGGGCCCTCCTCTTCCTTCTTTATTGAATTGTATTTTTAGTGCATTTTTCTCCCCTCTTTTTTCTTAGGGTCAATTCACAACACATGCGGTACAGTGCGTTTTTTCTCTGCATCAAAAACGCATGGATAGTAGGTTATATGGTTTTCAATGGCATAGTTCACACCAGTGCAGGCAGCATTCCAGCGCGTTCCAGTTCCAGAAAAAAAAAAAAAAGAAAGTAAAACGTGCTGCATTTTTCCTGCACCGAACTGCACTGGAACGCTGTAAAACATATAAAAATCACACCGGAATGCACCTAAACGCACCAAAAATGCACTGGAACACACATCCTTATTTTACGGTGAAGAAAAAAGGCAGGGAAAAAGTGCACCGGAACGTGCCAAAAAGGTATTAAAAACGCACTGGAATGCATCAAAAACACGTGAAAACGCGCATGCAAAAAAGTCTCCTGAAAGGCACCCGGACTGCTTTTCAATGGTGTGAACTGGCCCTTAACCCTAAATAAGGACATGTGCATTCCAGTGCATTTTTGGTGCGTTTTTCAGCGTTCCAGTGCAGAAAAAATGCAGCACGTTCTACTCTTTTTTTTTTTTTCTGGAACTGACCGCACTGCTGTGAACTATGCCGTTGAAAACCGTACAACCTATTCTCCATGCATTTTTTTTTTTTTTGATGCGGATAAAAAAACACACTGCACCGCAAGTGGTGTGAACTGGCCCCAAGTGTGCTCCTAGGGAGTGCTTTCTAACTGCAGGGGAGGTGCTTAACTGGAGGAACTGCTTAGCAGAAACACAAGATCTCCATCTTGCCCTTTGACAGACCGCTGTTCTTCCTCTCTTGTGAACGATCGGCGGGTTCCAGTGGACATCACGTCCACCGGAGCCGCTGATTGGCTACAGCGGGAGCCCAGGTTGCTGGTGGTGCGTGATCCAGACCCTGCGCACGAAGTCATGTACAGGTACACGATTTGGCGCAGGAGCGCCGCCCTGCCGCAGTACATCTGCGTTGGGTGCTCCATAAGTGGTAATGTACAGGGAGGAGTGAGACTCTTCTTATATGCTTTCATATCTATCGTATCTATGTATAGTACACTCTTCAAATTTGCTTTAAAATGCATGGTTTTCCCTTTTATGAACAAGAAAGTAATGGCGTTATGCTGTTGGGCCGGTATAATAATGCTATGGGGCTGGTATGAAATTTTTTCCAGGGCTGAATTTTATTCCCAGTCCGGCCCTGGGTTTTGCCACAGGAACAGCCTTATGGGTGGAGGGAGAGGTGTCTCCCCCCCCCTCCCTCCTGCCGCTTCCCGGTCATTTTTCCCGCTTACTGGACCCGCCGGTAGCGGGGAAAGCGATTTGGTCTGCTCTCCCGTCAGGCAGGAAGTTCAGTGAGGGCAAGATGGCCCCACTCCACTCTATGGCCTTGGAGGACCAGAGCAATGTCATGCGTCGCTTCCTAGCAACGGATTTAAAGAGCCCATTTTCTTTGACCCCAGATCTCAGATTAAAGAGTTTCTGTCATGCTTATTTCGATCACAAGGGATGTTTACATTCCTTTTAATAGGAATAAAAGTGATCAAATTTTTTTTTTTTAAAAACTGTAAAAATAAAAGATAAAATAAATAGGAAAAAAAATAAATAAAGCGCCCCGTCCCCGTTAGCTTGCGCGCAAAAGCGAATGCATATGCAAGTCGTACCCACATATGTAAACTGTGTTCAAACCACACACGTGAGGTATCAACGCGATCGTTAGAGCGAGAGCAATAGTTTGAGCCCTAGACCTCCTCTGTAACTGTAAACTGGTAACCTGCATAAATGTTTAAAATGTCGCCTATGGGGATTTTTAGGTACCAATGTTTGTCGCCATTCCAAGAGCGTGCGCAATTTTGAAGCTTGACATGTTGGGTATCTATTTACTCGGCGTAACATTATCTTTCACATTATAAAAAAAAATTGGGCTGACTTTACTGTTTTCTAATTTTTTAATTTAAAAAAGTGAATTTTTTCCCAAAAAGTTGCGTTTGTAAGACCGCTGCGCAAATACGGTGTGCTAAAAAATTATTGCAACCATCTCCATTTTATTCTCTAGGGTCTCTGCTAAAAAGAAATATATATTCTTTGGGGGGTTTTAAGTCATTTTCTAGCCAAAAAATCCCTAAACTGATGTTAAATTGTAAGCAACAAGTGTCAGAAAAATGGCCGGATTAGACCAAAATAAATTTTGAACTTAGGGAGGGGGTAGAATTGTAATATTTTCATCTATACATTCCAAACTCATTCTATAAATGACCGTCTTCCTGAGGAATAATGTCTGTGAAATGAAAATTTGATTTCAATAAGAATAAAGCACATTGTGTGAGGGCAAATCGCTGTATGGAAGTTAGCTGCCCAGCTAGGAAAGCATACCCCGCCCACCAGCCAACCGGAAGCATTTTTGGAGCACAGACCCCGCCCACCAGCCAGTAAACAGTCTAGTATGGTCTTTGAAAACGGCTTGCTCCCAATATGCATCTCCTGATTTACAAACGGTGATTTGCCTTATTTTTTTGTATCTTATAATCAACTTTTTATTTCACAGACATTATTCCTCGATAGATACAATCAGTTTGGGACGTATAGAGGAAAAAAAAAAAATGGTACCCTCTCCCTAAGTTGACCATGTTTAATATCATAGGGTATAAATAGTGCTGAAAACCTTGTTTTTATTTGTGTTCTGTGTTAGGCAGAGCATAAATAAAATATGGAACGCATTCACAACAAGTTTTTTTCTTACACCAAATCAATTCTACAAAAACCAGGAAAAGACAGTCCAGCCCCCCTAGATGGTGTAAAGCAAAGTACGCTGAATCTTCTGCCCGTGTGAGGACGACCCAGTGGACAGGGTCAGAGGACAAAGAATAAAAAATGGCCCCCTTTGGATTGTAAGCTCTACCAGCAGGGCCCTCCTCTTCCTTCTTTATTGAATTGTATTTTTAGTGCATTTTTCTCCCCTCTTTTTTCTTAGGGTCAATTCACAACACATGCGGTACAGTGCGTTTTTTCTCTGCATCAAAAACGCATGGATAGTAGGTTATATGGTTTTCAATGGCATAGTTCACACCAGTGCAGGCAGCATTCCAGCGCGTTCCAGTTCCAGAAAAAAAAAAAAAAGAAAGTAAAACGTGCTGCATTTTTCCTGCACCGAACTGCACTGGAACGCTGTAAAACATATAAAAATCACACCGGAATGCACCTAAACGCACCAAAAATGCACTGGAACACACATCCTTATTTTACGGTGAAGAAAAAAGGCAGGGAAAAAGTGCACCGGAACGTGCCAAAAAGGTATTAAAAACGCACTGGAATGCATCAAAAACACGTGAAAACGCGCATGCAAAAAAGTCTCCTGAAAGGCACCCGGACTGCTTTTCAATGGTGTGAACTGGCCCTTAACCCTAAATAAGGACATGTGCATTCCAGTGCATTTTTGGTGCGTTTTTCAGCGTTCCAGTGCAGAAAAAATGCAGCACGTTCTACTCTTTTTTTTTTTTTCTGGAACTGACCGCACTGCTGTGAACTATGCCGTTGAAAACCGTACAACCTATTCTCCATGCATTTTTTTTTTTTTTGATGCGGATAAAAAAACACACTGCACCGCAAGTGGTGTGAACTGGCCCTAAGTGTGCTCCTAGGGAGTGCTTTCTAACTGCAGGGGAGGTGCTTAACTGGAGGAACTGCTTAGCAGAAACACAAGATCTCCATCTTGCCCTTTGACAGACCGCTGTTCTTCCTCTCTTGTGAACGATCGGCGGGTTCCAGTGGACATCACGTCCACCGGAGCCGCTGATTGGCTACAGCGGGAGCCCAGGTTGCTGGTGGTGCGTGATCCAGACCCTGCGCACGAAGTCATGTACAGGTACACGATTTGGCGCAGGAGCGCCGCCCTGCCGCAGTACATCTGCGTTGGGTGCTCCATAAGTGGTAATGTACAGGGAGGAGTGAGACTCTTCTTATATGCTTTCATATCTATCGTATCTATGTATAGTACACTCTTCAAATTTGCTTTAAAATGCATGGTTTTCCCTTTTATGAACAAGAAAGTAATGGCGTTATGCTGTTGGGCCGGTATAATAATGCTATGGGGCTGGTATGAAATTTTTTCCAGGGCTGAATTTTATTCCCAGTCCGGCCCTGGGTTTTGCCACAGGAACAGCCTTATGGGTGGAGGGAGAGGTGTCTCCCCCCCCCTCCCTCCTGCCGCTTCCCGGTCATTTTTCCCGCTTACTGGACCCGCCGGTAGCGGGGAAAGCGATTTGGTCTGCTCTCCCGTCAGGCAGGAAGTTCAGTGAGGGCAAGATGGCCCCACTCCACTCTATGGCCTTGGAGGACCAGAGCAATGTCATGCGTCGCTTCCTAGCAACGGATTTAAAGAGCCCATTTTCTTTGACCCCAGATCTCAGATTAAAGAGTTTCTGTCATGCTTATTTCGATCACAAGGGATGTTTACATTCCTTTTAATAGGAATAAAAGTGATCAAATTTTTTTTTTTTAAAAACTGTAAAAATAAAAGATAAAATAAATAGGAAAAAAAATAAATAAAGCGCCCCGTCCCCGTTAGCTTGCGCGCAAAAGCGAATGCATATGCAAGTCGTACCCACATATGTAAACTGTGTTCAAACCACACACGTGAGGTATCAACGCGATCGTTAGAGCGAGAGCAATAGTTTGAGCCCTAGACCTCCTCTGTAACTGTAAACTGGTAACCTGCATAAATGTTTAAAATGTCGCCTATGGGGATTTTTAGGTACCAATGTTTGTCGCCATTCCAAGAGCGTGCGCAATTTTGAAGCTTGACATGTTGGGTATCTATTTACTCGGCGTAACATTATCTTTCACATTATAAAAAAAAATTGGGCTGACTTTACTGTTTTCTAATTTTTTAATTTAAAAAAGTGAATTTTTTCCCAAAAAGTTGCGTTTGTAAGACCGCTGCGCAAATACGGTGTGCTAAAAAATTATTGCAACCATCTCCATTTTATTCTCTAGGGTCTCTGCTAAAAAGAAATATATATTCTTTGGGGGGTTTTAAGTCATTTTCTAGCCAAAAAATCCCTAAACTGATGTTAAATTGTAAGCAACAAGTGTCAGAAAAATGGCCGGATTAGACCAAAATAAATTTTGAACTTAGGGAGGGGGTAGAATTGTAATATTTTCATCTATACATTCCAAACTCATTCTATAAATGACCGTCTTCCTGAGGAATAATGTCTGTGAAATGAAAATTTGATTTCAATAAGAATAAAGCACATTGTGTGAGGGCAAATCGCTGTATGGAAGTTAGCTGCCCAGCTAGGAAAGCATACCCCGCCCACCAGCCAACCGGAAGCATTTTTGGAGCACAGACCCCGCCCACCAGCCAGTAAACAGTCTAGTATGGTCTTTGAAAACGGCTTGCTCCCAATATGCATCTCCTGATTTACAAACGGTGATTTGCCTTATTTTTTTGTATCTTATAATCAACTTTTTATTTCACAGACATTATTCCTCGATAGATACAATCAGTTTGGGACGTATAGAGGAAAAAAAAAAAATGGTACCCTCTCCCTAAGTTGACCATGTTTAATATCATAGGGTATAAATAGTGCTGAAAACCTTGTTTTTATTTGTGTTCTGTGTTAGGCAGAGCATAAAAAAAATATGGAACGCATTCACAACAAGTTTTTTTCTTACACCAAATCAATTCTACAAAAACCAGGAAAAGACAGTCCAGCCCCCCTAGATGGTGTAAAGCAAAGTACGCTGAATCTTCTGCCCGTGTGAGGACGACCCAGTGGACAGGGTCAGAGGACAAAGAATAAAAAATGGCCCCCTTTGGATTGTAAGCTCTACCAGCAGGGCCCTCCTCTTCCTTCTTTATTGAATTGTATTTTTAGTGCATTTTTCTCCCCTCTTTTTTCTTAGGGTCAATTCACAACACATGCGGTACAGTGCGTTTTTTCTCTGCATCAAAAACGCATGGATAGTAGGTTATATGGTTTTCAATGGCATAGTTCACACCAGTGCAGGCAGCATTCCAGCGCGTTCCAGTTCCAGAAAAAAAAAAAAAAGAAAGTAAAACGTGCTGCATTTTTCCTGCACCGAACTGCACTGGAACGCTGTAAAACATATAAAAATCACACCGGAATGCACCTAAACGCACCAAAAATGCACTGGAACACACATCCTTATTTAAGGTGAAGAAAAAAGGCAGGGAAAAAGTGCACCGGAACGTGCCAAAAAGGTATCAAAAACGCACTGGAATGCATCAAAAACATGTGAAAACGCGCATGCAAAAAAGTCTCCTGAAAGGCACCCGGACTGCTTTTCAATGGTGTGAACTGGCCCTTAACCCTAAATAAGGACATGTGCATTCCAGTGCATTTTTGGTGCGTTTTTCAGCGTTCCAGTACAGAAAAAATGCAGCACGTTCTACTCTTTTTTTTTTTTTTTCTGGAACTGACCGCACTGCTGTGAACTATGCCGTTGAAAACCGTACAACCTATTCTCCATGCATTTTTTTTTTTTTTTGATGCGGATAAAAAAACACACTGCACCGCAAGTGGTGTGAACTGGCCCTAAGTGTGCTCCTAGGGAGTGCTTTCTAACTGCAGGGGAGGTGCTTAACTGGAGGAACTGCTTAGCAGAAACACAAGATCTCCATCTTGCCCTTTGACAGACCGCTGTTCTTCCTCTCTTGTGAACGATCGGCGGGTCCCAGTGGACATCACGTCCACCGGAGCCGCTGATTGGCTACAGCGGGAGCCCAGGTTGCTGGTGGTGCGTGATCCAGACCCTGCGCACGAAGTCACGTACAGGTACACGATTTGGCGCAGGAGCGCCGCCCTGCCGCAGTACATCTGCGTTGGGTGCTCCATAAGTGGTAATGTACAGGGAGGAGTGAGACTCTTCTTATATGCTTTCATATCTATCGTATCTATGTATAGTACACTCTTCAAATTTGCTTTAAAATGCATGGTTTTCCCTTTTATGAACAAGAAAGTAATGGCGTTATGCTGTTGGGCCGGTATAATAATGCTATGGGGCTGGTATGAAATTTTTTCCAGGGCTGAATTTTATTCCCAGTCCGGCCCTGGGTTTTGCCACAGGAACAGCCTTATGGGTGGAGGGAGAGGTGTCTCCCCCCCTCCCTCCTGCCGCTTCCCGGTCATTTTTCCCGCTTACTGGACCCGCCGGTAGCGGGGAAAGCGATTTGGTCTGCTCTCCCGTCAGGCAGGAAGTTCAGTGAGGGCAAGATGGCCCCACTCCACTCTATGGCCTTGGAGGACCAGAGCAATGTCATGCGTCGCTTCCTAGCAACGGATTTAAAGAGCCCATTTTCTTTGAACCCAGATCTCAGATTAAAGAGTTTCTGTCATGCTTATTTCGATCACAAGGGATGTTTACATTCCTTTTAATAGGAATAAAAGTGATCAAATTTTTTTTTTTAAAAACTGTAAAAATAAAAGATAAAATAAATAGGAAAAAAAATAAATAAAGCGCCCCGTCCCCGTTAGCTTGCGCGCAAAAGCGAATGCATATGCAAGTCGTACCCACATATGTAAACTGTGTTCAAACCACACACGTGAGGTATCAACGCGATCGTTAGAGCGAGAGCAATAGTTTGAGCCCTAGACCTCCTCTGTAACTGTAAACTGGTAACCTGCATAAATGTTTAAAATGTCGCCTATGGGGATTTTTAGGTACCAATGTTTGTCGCCATTCCAAGAGCGTGCGCAATTTTGAAGCTTGACATGTTGGGTATCTATTTACTCGGCGTAACATTATCTTTCACATTATAAAAAAAAATTGGGCTGACTTTACTGTTTTCTAATTTTTTAATTTAAAAAAGTGAATTTTTCCCCAAAAAGTTGCGTTTGTAAGACCGCTGCGCAAATACGGTGTGCTAAAATATTATTGCAACCATCTCCATTTTATTCTCTAGGGTCTCTGCTAAAAAGAAATATATATTCTTTGGGGGGTTTTAAGTCATTTTCTAGCCAAAAAATCCCTAAACTGATGTTAAATTGTAAGCAACAAGTGTCAGAAAAATGGCCGGATTAGACCAAAATAAATTTTGAACTTAGGGAGGGGGTAGAATTGTAATATTTTCATCTATACATTCCAAACTCATTCTATAAATGACCGTCTTCCTGAGGAATAATGTCTGTGAAATGAAAATTTGATTTTAATAAGAATAAAGCACATTGTGTGAGGGCAAATCGCTGTATGGAAGTTAGCTGCCCAGCTAGGAAAGCATACCCCGCCCACCAGCCAACCGGAAGCATTTTTGGAGCACAGACCCCGCCCACCAGCCAGTAAACAGTCTAGTATGGTCTTTGAAAACGGCTTGCTCCCAATATGCATCTCCTGATTTACAAACGGTGATTTGCCTTATTTTTTTGTATCTTATAATCAACTTTTTATTTCACAGACATTATTCCTCGATAGATACGATCAGTTTGGGACGTATAGAGGAAAAAAAAAAAAAATGGTACCCTCTCCCTAAGTTGACCATGTTTAATATCATAGGGTATAAATAGTGCTGAAAACCTTGTTTTTATTTGTGTTCTGTGTTAGGCAGAGCATAAAAAAAATATGGAACGCATTCACAACAAGTTTTTTTCTTACACCAAATCAATTCTACAAAAAACAGGAAAAGACAGTCCAGCCCCCCTAGATGGTGTAAAGCAAAGTACGCTGAATCTTCTGCCCGTGTGAGGACGACCCAGTGGACAGGGTCAGAGGACAAAGAATAAAAAATGGCCCCCTTTGGATTGTAAGCTCTACCAGCAGGGCCCTCCTCTTCCTTCTTTATTGAATTGTATTTTTAGTGCATTTTTCTCCCCTCTTTTTTCTTAGGGTCAATTCACACCACATGCGGTGCAGTGCGTTTTTTCTCTGCATCAAAAACGCATGGATAGTAGGTTATATGGTTTTCAATGGCATAGTTCACACCAGTGCAGGCAGCATTCCAGCGCGTTCCAGTTCCAGAAAAAAAAAAAAAAGAAAGTAAAACGTGCTGCATTTTTCCTGCACCGAACTGCACTGGAACGCTGTAAAACATATAAAAATCACACCGGAATGCACCTAAACGCACCAAAAATGCACTGGAACACACATCCTTATTTTACGGTGAAGAAAAAAGGCAGGGAAAAAGTGCACCGGAACGTGCCAAAAAGGTATCAAAAACGCACTGGAATGCATCAAAAACACGTGAAAACGCGCATGCAAAAAAGTCTCCTGAAAGGCACCCGGACTGCTTTTCAATGGTGTGAACTGGCCCTTAACCCTAAATAAGGACATGTGCATTCCAGTGCATTTTTGGTGCGTTTTTCAGCGTTCCAGTACAGAAAAAATGCAGCACGTTCTACTCTTTTTTTTTTTTTTTTCTGGAACTGACCGCACTGCTGTGAACTATGCCGTTGAAAACCGTACAACCTATTCTCCATGCATTTTTTTTTTTTTTGATGCGGATAAAAAAACACACTGCACCGCAAGTGGTGTGAACTGGCCCTAAGTGTGCTCCTAGGGAGTGCTTTCTAACTGCAGGGGAGGTGCTTAACTGGAGGAACTGCTTAGCAGAAACACAAGATCTCCATCTTGCCCTTTGACAGACCGCTGTTCTTCCTCTCTTGTGAACGATCGGCGGGTCCCAGTGGACATCACGTCCACCGGAGCCGCTGATTGGCTACAGCGGGAGCCCAGGTTGCTGGTGGTGCGTGATCCAGACCCTGCGCACGAAGTCACGTACAGGTACACGATTTGGCGCAGGAGCGCCGCCCTGCCGCAGTACATCTGCGTTGGGTGCTCCATAAGTGGTAATGTACACTGAGGAGTGAGACTCTTCTTATATGCTTTCATATCTATCGTATCTATGTATAGTACACTCTTCAAATTTGCTTTAAAATGCATGGTTTTCCCTTTTATGAACAAGAAAGTAATGGCGTTATGCTGTTGGGCCGGTATAATAATGCTATGGGGCTGGTATGAAATTTTTTCCAGGGCTGAATTTTATTCCCAGTCCGGCCCTGGGTTTTGCCACAGGAACAGCCTTATGGGTGGAGGGAGAGGTGTCTCCCCCCCTCCCTCCTGCCGCTTCCCGGTCATTTTTCCCGCTTACTGGACCCGCCGGTAGCGGGGAAAGCGATTTGGTCTGCTCTCCCGTCAGGCAGGAAGTTCAGTGAGGGCAAGATGGCCCCACTCCACTCTATGGCCTTGGAGGACCAGAGCAATGTCATGCGTCGCTTCCTAGCAACGGATTTAAAGAGCCCATTTTCTTTGACCCCAGATCTCAGATTAAAGAGTTTCTGTCATGCTTATTTCGATCACAAGGGATGTTTACATTCCTTTTAATAGGAATAAAAGTGATCAAATTTTTTTTTTTTTAAAAACTGTAAAAATAAAAGATAAAATAAATAGGAAAAAAAATAAATAAAGCGCCCCGTTAGCTTGCGCGCAAAAGCGAATGCATATGCAAGTCGTACCCACATATGTAAACTGTGTTCAAACCACACACGTGAGGTATCAACGCGATCGTTAGAGCGAGAGCAATAGTTTGAGCCCTAGACCTCCTCTGTAACTGTAAACTGGTAACCTGCATAAATGTTTGAAATGTCGCCTATGGGGATTTTTAGGTACCAATGTTTGTCGCCATTCCAAGAGCGTGCGCAATTTTGAAGCTTGACATGTTGGGTATCTATTTACTCGGCGTAACATTATCTTTCACATTATAAAAAAAAATTGGGCTGACTTTACTGTTTTCTAATTTTTTAATTTAAAAAAGTGAATTTTTTCCCAAAAAGTTGCGTTTGTAAGACCGCTGCGCAAATACGGTGTGCTAAAAAATTATTGCAACCATCTCCATTTTATTCTCTAGGGTCTCTGCTAAAAAGAAATATATATTCTTTGGGGGGTTTTAAGTCATTTTCTAGCCAAAAAATCCCTAAACTGATGTTAAATTGTAAGCAACAAGTGTCAGAAAAATGGCCGGATTAGACCAAAATAAATTTTGAACTTAGGGAGGGGGTAGAATTGTAATATTTTCATCTATACATTCCAAACTCATTCTATAAATGACCGTCTTCCTGAGGAATAATGTCTGTGAAATGAAAATTTGATTTTAATAAGAATAAAGCACATTGTGTGAGGGCAAATCGCTGTATGGAAGTTAGCTGCCCAGCTAGGAAAGCATACCCCGCCCACCAGCCAACCGGAAGCATTTTTGGAGCACAGACCCCGCCCACCAGCCAGTAAACAGTCTAGTATGGTCTTTGAAAACGGCTTGCTCCCAATATGCATCTCCTGATTTACAAACGGTGATTTGCCTTATTTTTTTGTATCTTATAATCAACTTTTTATTTCACAGATATTATTCCTCGATAGATACAATCAGTTTGGGACGTATAGAGGAAAAAAAAAAAAAAATGGTACCCTCTCCCTAAGTTGACCATGTTTAATATCATAGGGTATAAATAGTGCTGAAAACCTTGTTTTTATTTGTGTTCTGTGTTAGGCAGAGCATAAAAAAAATATGGAACGCATTCACAACAAGTTTTTTTCTTACACCAAAGCAATTCTACAAAAACCAGGAAAAGACAGTCCAGCCCCCCTAGATGGTGTAAAGCAAAGTACGCTGAATCTTCTGCCCGTGTGAGGACGACCCAGTGGACAGGGTCAGAGGACAAAGAATAAAAAATGGCCCCCTTTGGATTGTAAGCTCTACGAGCAGGGCCCTCCTCTTCCTTCTTTATTGAATTGTATTTTTAGTGCATTTTTCTCCCCTCTTTTTTCTTAGGGTCAATTCACACCACATGCGGTACAGTGCGTTTTTTCTCTGCATCAAAAACGCATGGATAGTAGGTTATATGGTTTTCAATGGCATAGTTCACACCAGTGCAGGCAGCATTCCAGCGCGTTCCAGTTCCAGAAAAAAAAAAAAAAGAAAGTAAAACGTGCTGCATTTTTCCTGCACCGAACTGCACTGGAACGCTGTAAAACATATAAAAATCACACCGGAATGCACCTAAACGCACCAAAAATGCACTGGAACACACATCCTTATTTAAGGTGAAGAAAAAAGGCAGGGAAAAAGTGCACCGGAACGTGCCAAAAAGGTATCAAAAACGCACTGGAATGCATCAAAAACATGTGAAAACGCGCATGCAAAAAAGTCTCCTGAAAGGCACCCGGACTGCTTTTCAATGGTGTGAACTGGCCCTTAACCCTAAATAAGGACATGTGCATTCCAGTGCATTTTTGGTGCGTTTTTCAGCGTTCCAGTACAGAAAAAATGCAGCACGTTCTACTCTTTTTTTTTTTTTTCTGGAACTGACCGCACTGCTGTGAACTATGCCGTTGAAAACCGTACAACCTATTCTCCATGCATTTTTTTTTTTTTTTTGATGCGGATAAAAAAACACACTGCACCGCAAGTGGTGTGAACTGGCCCTAAGTGTGCTCCTAGGGAGTGCTTTCTAACTGCAGGGGAGGTGCTTAACTGGAGGAACTGCTTAGCAGAAACACAAGATCTCCATCTTGCCCTTTGACAGACCGCTGTTCTTCCTCTCTTGTGAACGATCGGCGGGTCCCAGTGGACATCACGTCCACCGGAGCCGCTGATTGGCTACAGCGGGAGCCCAGGTTGCTGGTGGTGCGTGATCCAGACCCTGCGCACGAAGTCACGTACAGGTACACGATTTGGCGCAGGAGCGCCGCCCTGCCGCAGTACATCTGCGTTGGGTGCTCCATAAGTGGTAATGTACAGGGAGGAGTGAGACTCTTCTTATATGCTTTCATATCTATCGTATCTATGTATAGTACACTCTTCAAATTTGCTTTAAAATGCATGGTTTTCCCTTTTATGAACAAGAAAGTAATGGCGTTATGCTGTTGGGCCGGTATAATAATGCTATGGGGCTGGTATGAAATTTTTTCCAGGGCTGAATTTTATTCCCAGTCCGGCCCTGGGTTTTGCCACAGGAACAGCCTTATGGGTGGAGGGAGAGGTGTCTCCCCCCCTCCCTCCTGCCGCTTCCCGGTCATTTTTCCCGCTTACTGGACCCGCCGGTAGCGGGGAAAGCGATTTGGTCTGCTCTCCCGTCAGGCAGGAAGTTCAGTGAGGGCAAGATGGCCCCACTCCACTCTATGGCCTTGGAGGACCAGAGCAATGTCATGCGTCGCTTCCTAGCAACGGATTTAAAGAGCCCATTTTCTTTGAACCCAGATCTCAGATTAAAGAGTTTCTGTCATGCTTATTTCAATCACAAGGGATGTTTACATTCCTTTTAATAGGAATAAAAGTGATCAAATTTTTTTTTTTAAAAACTGTAAAAATAAAAGATAAAATAAATAGGAAAAAAAATAAATAAAGCGCCCCGTCCCCGTTAGCTTGCGCGCAAAAGCGAATGCATATGCAAGTCGTACCCACATATGTAAACTGTGTTCAAACCACACACGTGAGGTATCAACGCGATCGTTAGAGCGAGAGCAATAGTTTGAGCCCTAGACCTCCTCTGTAACTGTAAACTGGTAACCTGCATAAATGTTTAAAATGTCGCCTATGGGGATTTTTAGGTACCAATGTTTGTCGCCATTCCAAGAGCGTGCGCAATTTTGAAGCTTGACATGTTGGGTATCTATTTACTCGGCGTAACATTATCTTTCACATTATAAAAAAAAATTGGGCTGACTTTACTGTTTTCTAATTTTTTAATTTAAAAAAGTGAATTTTTCCCCAAAAAGTTGCGTTTGTAAGACCGCTGCGCAAATACGGTGTGCTAAAATATTATTGCAACCATCTCCATTTTATTCTCTAGGGTCTCTGCTAAAAAGAAATATATATTCTTTGGGGGGTTTTAAGTCATTTTCTAGCCAAAAAATCCCTAAACTGATGTTAAATTGTAAGCAACAAGTGTCAGAAAAATGGCCGGATTAGACCAAAATAAATTTTGAACTTAGGGAGGGGGTAGAATTGTAATATTTTCATCTATACATTCCAAACTCATTCTATAAATGACCGTCTTCCTGAGGAATAATGTCTGTGAAATGAAAATTTGATTTTAATAAGAATAAAGCACATTGTGTGAGGGCAAATCGCTGTATGGAAGTTAGCTGCCCAGCTAGGAAAGCATACCCCGCCCACCAGCCAACCGGAAGCATTTTTGGAGCACAGACCCCGCCCACCAGCCAGTAAACAGTCTAGTATGGTCTTTGAAAACGGCTTGCTCCCAATATGCATCTCCTGATTTACAAACGGTGATTTGCCTTATTTTTTTGTATCTTATAATCAACTTTTTATTTCACAGACATTATTCCTCGATAGATACGATCAGTTTGGGACGTATAGAGGAAAAAAAAAAAAAATGGTACCCTCTCCCTAAGTTGACCATGTTTAATATCATAGGGTATAAATAGTGCTGAAAACCTTGTTTTTATTTGTGTTCTGTGTTAGGCAGAGCATAAAAAAAATATGGAACGCATTCACAACAAGTTTTTTTCTTACACCAAAGCAATTCTACAAAAACCAGGAAAAGACAGTCCAGCCCCCCTAGATGGTGTAAAGCAAAGTACGCTGAATCTTCTGCCCGTGTGAGGACGACCCAGTGGACAGGGTCAGAGGACAAAGAATAAAAAATGGCCCCCTTTGGATTGTAAGCTCTACGAGCAGGGCCCTCCTCTTCCTTCTTTATTGAATTGTATTTTTAGTGCATTTTTCTCCCCTCTTTTTTCTTAGGGTCAATTCACACCACATGCGGTGCAGTGCGTTTTTTCTCTGCATCAAAAACGCATGGATAGTAGGTTATATGGTTTTCAATGGCATAGTTCACACCAGTGCAGGCAGCATTCCAGCGCGTTCCAGTTCCAGAAAAAAAAAAAAAAGAAAGTAAAACGTGCTGCATTTTTCCTGCACCGAACTGCACTGGAACGCTGTAAAACATATAAAAATCACACCGGAATGCACCTAAACGCACCAAAAATGCACTGGAACACACATCCTTATTTTACGGTGAAGAAAAAAGGCAGGGAAAAAGTGCACCGGAACGTGCCAAAAAGGTATCAAAAACGCACTGGAATGCATCAAAAACACGTGAAAACGCGCATGCAAAAAAGTCTCCTGAAAGGCACCCGGACTGCTTTTCAATGGTGTGAACTGGCCCTTAACCCTAAATAAGGACATGTGCATTCCAGTGCATTTTTGGTGCGTTTTTCAGCGTTCCAGTACAGAAAAAATGCAGCACGTTCTACTCTTTTTTTTTTTTTTTCTGGAACTGACCGCACTGCTGTGAACTATGCCGTTGAAAACCGTACAACCTATTCTCCGTGCATTTTTTTTTTTTTTGATGCGGATAAAAAAACACACTGCACCGCAAGTGGTGTGAACTGGCCCTAAGTGTGCTCCTAGGGAGTGCTTTCTAACTGCAGGGGAGGTGCTTAACTGGAGGAACTGCTTAGCAGAAACACAAGATCTCCATCTTGCCCTTTGACAGACCGCTGTTCTTCCTCTCTTGTGAACGATCGGCGGGTCCCAGTGGACATCACGTCCACCGGAGCCGCTGATTGGCTACAGCGGGAGCCCAGGTTGCTGGTGGTGCGTGATCCAGACCCTGCGCACGAAGTCACGTACAGGTACACGATTTGGCGCAGGAGCGCCGCCCTGCCGCAGTACATCTGCGTTGGGTGCTCCATAAGTGGTAATGTACAGGGAGGAGTGAGACTCTTCTTATATGCTTTCATATCTATCGTATCTATGTATAGTACACTCTTCAAATTTGCTTTAAAATGCATGGTTTTCCCTTTTATGAACAAGAAAGTAATGGCGTTCTGCTGTTGGGCCGGTATAATAATGCTATGGGGCTGGTATGAAATTTTTTCCAGGGCTGAATTTTATTCCCAGTCCGGCCCTGGGTTTTGCCACAGGAACAGCCTTATGGGTGGAGGGAGAGGTGTCTCCCCCCCTCCCTCCTGCCGCTTCCCGGTCATTTTTCCCGCTTACTGGACCCGCCGGTAGCGGGGAAAGCGATTTGGTCTGCTCTCCCGTCAGGCAGGAAGTTCAGTGAGGGCAAGATGGCCCCACTCCACTCTATGGCCTTGGAGGACCAGAGCAATGTCATGCGTCGCTTCCTAGCAACGGATTTAAAGAGCCCATTTTCTTTGAACCCAGATCTCAGATTAAAGAGTTTCTGTCATGCTTATTTCGATCACAAGGGATGTTTACATTCCTTTTAATAGGAATAAAAGTGATCAAATTTTTTTTTTTAAAAACTGTAAAAATAAAAGATAAAATAAATAGGAAAAAAAATAAATAAAGCGCCCCGTCCCCATTAGCTTGCGCGCAAAAGCGAATGCATATGCAAGTCGTACCCACATATGTAAACTGTGTTCAAACCACACACGTGAGGTATCAACGCGATCGTTAGAGCGAGAGCAATAGTTTGAGCCCTAGACCTCCTCTGTAACTGTAAACTGGTAACCTGCATAAATGTTTAAAATGTCGCCTATGGGGATTTTTAGGTACCAATGTTTGTCGCCATTCCAAGAGCGTGCGCAATTTTGAAGCTTGACATGTTGGGTATCTATTTACTCGGCGTAACATTATCTTTCACATTATAAAAAAAAATTGGGCTGACTTTACTGTTTTCTAATTTTTTAATTTAAAAAAGTGAATTTTTCCCCAAAAAGTTGCGTTTGTAAGACCGCTGCGCAAATACGGTGTGCTAAAATATTATTGCAACCATCTCCATTTTATTCTCTAGGGTCTCTGCTAAAAAGAAATATATATTCTTTGGGGGGTTTTAAGTCATTTTCTAGCCAAAAAATCCCTAAACTGATGTTAAATTGTAAGCAACAAGTGTCAGAAAAATGGCCGGATTAGACCAAAATAAATTTTGAACTTAGGGAGGGGGTAGAATTGTAATATTTTCATCTATACATTCCAAACTCATTCTATAAATGACCGTCTTCCTGAGGAATAATGTCTGTGAAATGAAAATTTGATTTTAATAAGAATAAAGCACATTGTGTGAGGGCAAATCGCTGTATGGAAGTTAGCTGCCCAGCTAGGAAAGCATACCCCGCCCACCAGCCAACCGGAAGCATTTTTGGAGCACAGACCCCGCCCACCAGCCAGTAAACAGTCTAGTATGGTCTTTGAAAACGGCTTGCTCCCAATATGCATCTCCTGATTTACAAACGGTGATTTGCCTTATTTTTTTGTATCTTATAATCAACTTTTTATTTCACAGACATTATTCCTCGATAGATACGATCAGTTTGGGACGTATAGAGGAAAAAAAAAAAAAATGGTACCCTCTCCCTAAGTTGACCATGTTTAATATCATAGGGTATAAATAGTGCTGAAAACCTTGTTTGTGTTCTGTGTTAGGCAGAGCATAAAAAAAATATGGAACGCATTCACAACAAGTTTTTTTCTTACACCAAATCAATTCTACAAAAAACAGGAAAAGACAGTCCAGCCCCCCTAGATGGTGTAAAGCAAAGTACGCTGAATCTTCTGCCCGTGTGAGGACGACCCAGTGGACAGGGTCAGAGGACAAAGAATAAAAAATGGCCCCCTTTGGATTGTAAGCTCTACGAGCAGGGCCCTCCTCTTCCTTCTTTATTGAATTGTATTTTTAGTGCATTTTTCTCCCCTCTTTTTTCTTAGGGTCAATTCACACCACATGCGGTGCAGTGCGTTTTTTCTCTGCATCAAAAACGCATGGATAGTAGGTTATATGGTTTTCAATGGCATAGTTCACACCAGTGCAGGCAGCATTCCAGCGCGTTCCAGTTCCAGAAAAAAAAAAAAAAGAAAGTAAAACGTGCTGCATTTTTCCTGCACCGAACTGCACTGGAACGCTGTAAAACATATAAAAATCACACCGGAATGCACCTAAACGCACCAAAAATGCACTGGAACACACATCCTTATTTTACGGTGAAGAAAAAAGGCAGGGAAAAAGTGCACCGGAACGTGCCAAAAAGGTATCAAAAACGCACTGGAATGCATCAAAAACACGTGAAAACGCGCATGCAAAAAAGTCTCCTGAAAGGCACCCGGACTGCTTTTCAATGGTGTGAACTGGCCCTTAACCCTAAATAAGGACATGTGCATTCCAGTGCATTTTTGGTGCGTTTTTCAGCGTTCCAGTACAGAAAAAATGCAGCACGTTCTACTCTTTTTTTTTTTTTTTTTCTGGAACTGACCGCACTGCTGTGAACTATGCCGTTGAAAACCGTACAACCTATTCTCCGTGCATTTTTTTTTTTTTTGATGCGGATAAAAAAACACACTGCACCGCAAGTGGTGTGAACTGGCCCTAAGTGTGCTCCTAGGGAGTGCTTTCTAACTGCAGGGGAGGTGCTTAACTGGAGGAACTGCTTAGCAGAAACACAAGATCTCCATCTTGCCCTTTGACAGACCGCTGTTCTTCCTCTCTTGTGAACGATCGGCGGGTCCCAGTGGACATCACGTCCACCGGAGCCGCTGATTGGCTACAGCGGGAGCCCAGGTTGCTGGTGGTGCGTGATCCAGACCCTGCGCACGAAGTCACGTACAGGTACACGATTTGGCGCAGGAGCGCCGCCCTGCCGCAGTACATCTGCGTTGGGTGCTCCATAAGTGGTAATGTACAGGGAGGAGTGAGACTCTTCTTATATGCTTTCATATCTATCGTATCTATGTATAGTACACTCTTCAAATTTGCTTTAAAATGCATGGTTTTCCCTTTTATGAACAAGAAAGTAATGGCGTTATGCTGTTGGGCCGGTATAATAATGCTATGGGGCTGGTATGAAATTTTTTCCAGGGCTGAATTTTATTCCCAGTCCGGCCCTGGGTTTTGCCACAGGAACAGCCTTATGGGTGGAGGGAGAGGTGTCTCCCCCCCTCCCTCCTGCCGCTTCCCGGTCATTTTTCCCGCTTACTGGACCCGCCGGTAGCGGGGAAAGCGATTTGGTCTGCTCTCCCGTCAGGCAGGAAGTTCAGTGAGGGCAAGATGGCCCCACTCCACTCTATGGCCTTGGAGGACCAGAGCAATGTCATGCGTCGCTTCCTAGCAACGGATTTAAAGAGCCCATTTTCTTTGACCCCAGATCTCAGATTAAAGAGTTTCTGTCATGCTTATTTCGATCACAAGGGATGTTTACATTCCTTTTAATAGGAGTAAAAGTGATCAAATTTTTTTTTTTTTAAAAACTGTAAAAATAAAAGATAAAATAAATAGGAAAAAAAATAAATAAAGCGCCCCGTCCCCGTTAGCTTGCGCGCAAAAGCGAATGCATATGCAAGTCGTACCCACATATGTAAACTGTGTTCAAACCACACACGTGAGGTATCAACGCGATCGTTAGAGCGAGAGCAATAGTTTGAGCCCTAGACCTCCTCTGTAACTGTAAACTGGTAACCTGCATAAATGTTTAAAATGTCGCCTATGGGGATTTTTAGGTACCAATGTTTGTCGCCATTCCAAGAGCGTGCGCAATTTTGAAGCTTGACATGTTGGGTATCTATTTACTCGGCGTAACATTATCTTTCACATTATAAAAAAAAATTGGGCTGAGTTTACTGTTTTCTAATTTTTTAATTTAAAAAAGTGAATTTTTTCCCAAAAAGTTGCGTTTCTAAGACCGCTGCGCAAATACGGTGTGCTAAAAAACTATTGCAACCATCTCCATTTTATTCTCTAGGGTCTCTGCTAAAAAGAAATATATATTCTTTGGGGGGTTTTAAGTCATTTTCTAGCCAAAAAATCCCTAAACTGATGTTAAATTGTAAGCAACAAGTGTCAGAAAAATGGCCGGATTAGACCAAAATAAATGTTGAACTTAGGGAGGGGGTAGAATTGTAATATTTTCATCTATACATTCCAAACTCATTCTATAAATGACCGTCTTCCTGAGGAATAATGTCTGTGAAATGAAAATTTGATTTTAATAAGAATAAAGCACATTGTGTGAGGGCAAATCGCTGTATGGAAGTTAGCTGCCCAGCTAGGAAAGCATACCCCGCCCACCAGCCAACCGGAAGCATTTTTGGAGCACAGACCCCGCCCACCAGCCAGTAAACAGTCTAGTATGGTCTTTGAAAACGGCTTGCTCCCAATATGCATCTCCTGATTTACAAACGGTGATTTGCCTTATTTTTTTGTATCTTATAATCAACTTTTTATTTCACAGACATTATTCCTCGATAGATACGATCAGTTTGGGACGTATAGAGGAAAAAAAAAAAAAAATGGTACCCTCTCCCTACCTATAGGTACTGTAAATATCTCCTAAACATGCATCGTTTAGGAGATATTTACCTTACATGCAGCCAGTGACGTCACTGGCGCATGCGCTCTGAAGGAGCGGCCGCTGGTGCGTTCCTTCAGAGCCCCGTGCCGTGACCGTAGGCTCCCACGCGCATGCGCGGGAGTGACGTAATTGCGGTGCCGGCCAATCAGATGGCCAGATGCCGCGATCCCGGAAGACGGGCGACTGAACATGTCGCCCGTCATACAGGTAAGCGGGCGGCACGGCGGGGGCTCGTTCTAAGGTAAGTATTTCATAATGAGCTAGTATGCGATGCATACTAGCTCATT